>NW_014577589.1:76291-77496 GCF_000485595.1 Priapulus caudatus
GAGAGAGAGAGAGAGAGAGAGAGAGAGAGAGAGCGTGTGAGAGAGAGAGAGAGAGAGAGAGAGAGTGAGTGTGTGTGAGAGAGGCACAGAGAGAGATAATTAGTCTGTGCGGGTCTGTCGGCATTCTTCGGCCTTTCATGATGGCCGCCGCTGACGCGTAGAAGGTGTTAATGCGTCGAGTAAACATTCCCTTGCTGATGCTTCTGCTGCTGCCGCTGCTGCGGCGAGAATACATTAGCTGATATCATGACCTGATAATACATGTGATAATTAATGTTTTTAGTGCATCACATGACTTTGCAATCTACGTAACTTGGCAAATATGAAGTGAATAAGACAAAGTTTCTTAAACGAACAATTTCAATTTGTATTAAAACACAATACGTTATTTCAATTTGTATTAAATTACAATGCGTTAAAATAACAATGCGTCTCGCAAGCAATTGGCGCTCAGGCGGACACTATTGTTTCATAGTACCTGCGACGTTATCCAATGGAATTTCAACGATTTATCATGTGATGCACTAATAATAGTAATATGTTATAATGTATTGTTAGCGCTTGCTGATATGTATGAACGTATATGTATGTACGTATATGTATGTACGTATATGTATGTACGTATATGTATTATGACGTATTCGTCTCAGAAGATTTACTGCATTTGGTTTCCGTCGAATTTCGCCACGGATTCGAGGAACAATTTGAATCTTTGCCTCGAATCTTTTCCACCCGGTGATTTCAATGACTCAAAGAAGTCATGATCGAGTCGTCCCTTCTCTCGCTATTGCTCTCTCTCTCTCTCTCTCTCTCTCTCTCTCTCTCTCTCTCTCTCTCTCTCTCTCTCTCCCTCTCTCTCTATCTCTCTCTTCACCTGACGTCTTTCAGCGGGCTTCATCAAAACAGCTCAGCTGCTGAGAAACAAACTGCACGCTCTCGCTGCCAGATAGCCGCCGGCGTATTAATGATATGCTCTTATAACAATAACAACAATATCAATTAAGCCTATTTATGGATTTCACGCCGCTGGCAACACACGCGCATCACCTATACATCCGGGTTTTAATACGCCCTTAACACGGAGAGAGATAGAGACGCACGAGGGAGCACAGGAGAAACGCACAAATGTGCAGCGGGAACGATAGAGAGAGAGTGGGTGTGAGAGAGAGAGAGAGAGAGAGAGAGAGAGAGAGAGAGAGAGAGAG
>NW_014577589.1:81217-81896 GCF_000485595.1 Priapulus caudatus
ATATATATATACTGTATACATATATACTGTATACATATATAGATCGATATTATAGTTAAGATTTTATGCATTTCAGCGCGTGCCAGCTTCATTGAGAAGAAATCAGCATCTGGAGAATTGATTGGTGAAAGCAGTAAGTTTAAGACGATCGTTAGTATTAAAAAAAACGCTGACATAATCAGTGTGGGCAATTTCTACGGATTAAGCTTTTCGCCTGCTGTTACCCACATCGAAAAAAAGGAGTCGGTACCATGTCTGTCTTAGTATAATTACTACATGCAAAGCTGACATTAGAAATCCTATTAACATCATAATGTGACATTATGTCTGATGTGAACAGACTCTTCGCAATTTTTTTTTCAAATTTTGTTATTTTTATTTCATCATTAATCACGGTGCGTACGTTGGGTGATGGTGTCAGCGATCGGCGTGCGCTGATTGGTTGTTGTCTCCCACTGCTGCGTGTGTGTGTGTGTGTGTGTGACCTTCATGCATCGATGAGGTGGTTGTGTGTGTGACCTTCATGCATCGATGAGGTGGTGTGTGTGTGTGACCTTCATGCATCGATGAGGTGGTTGTGTGTGACCTTCATGCATCGATGAGGTGGGTGTGTGTGTGACCTTCATGCATCGATGAGGTGGTTGTGTGTGACCTTCATGCATCGATGAGGTGGGTGTGT
>NW_014577589.1:85613-99169 GCF_000485595.1 Priapulus caudatus
TATATATATATGAATAGAACCTAATTTTAAACGATGTATTTAAAATTGGTTTGTTCGTAATCACAGCTTATATCTGTATTTATTTTACATATAATATCATCAATGATATATATTTTAATGCACACTTCCCGGATAGTCGACCATTATCTTTGTAGACATGACTCTATTTGACTCGCTCTCTCACGAATATATGAACCATGAAAATTTATTGTGAAGGTGCTAAACTGTTTAATGTGCGTTTTTGTATAACATCCATCCACTTATGTAACACATCTAGCTGTATACAATAACATATCTAATAACATCACACTCCTGTGTATTCTACAGAGTCGGACGCCACGATGCTCAAATTACACAGGATATACAGTTGGGTGGAGCTCACATTTTAGAAGAACACTGCGTCTTCAACAACAAGGATGGTAGGCATGATCATTCGTCTTCTTCCTCCGTGGGGGGGGGTCCCTGCCTCCGTGGGGGGGGGGGTCCCTGACTCTGCACGAAGTCACTAACCTCCCTGCAAAGTATTATCGTGATGGTGATGGTGTACACAAAGACTCTCTCTCTCCTCTCTCTCTTTATCTCTCTCTCTCTCTATCTCTCTCGATCACGTGTACATGTTCTCTCTCTCTCTCTCTACCCTGTCTACCAGGTAACGTGCTGCTGATTCCGTGCGATAGCGCCATGTGCTACGTGAACGGGGTGCAGGTGCTGGAACCTTACATCCTGCAGACGGGTGGTCGCATCATCTTCGGAAAGAGTCACGTGTTCCGCTTCAACCATCCCGACCAAGGTACGCACGTGTGTGTAGCGCGGTCGCTGTGTCACGGGCCGCCGCCTGCGCGACATCTGACGCTGCGTCACACGCGCTCTTTGCTGTTTAATCTAACCGATGATCTACTTAGTAGTGATTCGTTACATTAACGATTTATCTTGATTGATCCTGCTTTATCTAGATTAAATTCCAGTTGTGTGCAACTCCGTGTGTCATGTTTCGTGTATCCGACATATCGTGTATCGGGTTGCCATAGATGGAGGTTAGTAGACATTGCGGTCTGCCACTCTTGCCAGCACCTTTGTTGTTGAACTTTCATTGCATACAGGCCCATAGAGTGAATTTTGTTACTATGCACATATATAGTTATATATAGATTATTATATAAGTTGGTGTTTTATGCGTTTTCCTATCGCGGGTTGCCAGCTTCATTCCATACTATAGTACCATTATATATTATTCTATTCTAATATACCGGCAGTACATTCACAATATTTCACTTTTCTATTTATTAATTTTTCCGGTTATTTAACTGATATATGTATATATATATAGATATTATTTTTATACTTATATGCATATACGATATTAATCGTCTTATCGTTTAGTTTTATGCATTTCGCCGTGCCAGTTCATTGAGAGCGATCAGCTCTGCGAAGAATTGATTGGTGAAAGCAGTAAGTTTAATGGCGATCGTAACTATTTTAAAAAAACCTGATAATCAGTGCTGGGCAATTTTATCGGCATTAAGTTTTTCGGCGTGCTGCTTACCCACATCGCAAATAAAAGGATTCCGGCATCCCATGTTGTTTAGTATAATTATACATGCAAAGCTGCATTAAAAATCCCATTAAACGCTATGTGACTTATGTCTGCTGTGACAGCTCTTCGCCAAAAAAAAAAAGTTTTTTCAAGTTTTGTTTTTTAGATTTTTTATTTCATATTATATACACTGGTGCGCTCACGTTGGGGTTGTGGTGTCAGCGCATCGGCATGGCGCTCATTGGTTGTTGCTCTCCACTGCTGCGAAATGTGATGTGTGTGACCGTTCTATGCAGCGAATGAGGTGTGTGTGTCATGTGCCTTATGAGTCGTGTGAGGTGGTTGTGTTGTGTGTGCCTTCATGCAGCGTGAGATGGTGTGTGTGCCCTGTAGACCTTCATGCATCAGATGAGGTGTGAAGAGTCACTGTGTGCTGGACTTCATGCATCGGATTGACGGTGGTGTGTTTGTGTGTGCCTTTCAATGCATCGATGAGGTGGGTTGCTGTGATGTGTGTGACTTCATGGCATCGATGAGCGGTGGTAGATGTTTGTGTGTGACCTTCATGCATCGCATGACGGGGCGTTGTGCTGCTGTGCCTTCACTGCATCGATGAGGTGACGTTGTTGCTGTCATACACGGCCAACCTAGCTTTCACGCCGCTAGAACTACGCCTTTTTGAAGACTATCTACCAGGCCTAACCGCTTTATAATACTATTCTACGCATTGCATATATTTTGAAAAACTTTTTTTTTTTCTTTTGGTTTTCATTTTCATCTCTAATACAATGTATGTAATGTATCTCTAATGTATTCTATTGCGTCAATTACTCCCCAGAATGCAGAGAGGAACGGCACGCATTAGCACATTTTAGAAATTTTCCTGGCGGGCGGCGATGCCCAGACCCCCTAGCGCGCATCGATAACCGATTTACCACTCGTCTCGCGCGCGACTGCGTCCGCCACGCGGATCGGACCAGCTTTATATTCAAAATAGGTTGGCATGTCTTGGTGTGTGACCTTCATGCATTGATGAGGTGTGTGTGTGTGACCTTCATGCATCGATGAGGTGGTTGTGTGTGTGTTACAGATGTGGATCCCCATGACTACAGCTTCGCTCTGCAGGAGCTGCTGGAGAAGCAGGGCGTTGATATCAAGCAGGAGATGGATAAGAGGTAAGAGTTGCTAGTAGTAGTAGTTGGCAGCTGTGCACGCGCGCTGACGCAACACTCGACAGTGCAGCATACGAAAGCGTTCCATACGCAGTACGCTCGTACTAAATACAGTAGTAAATAGACAGTAAATTACAGTACACGGATTTATAGTGATAGATTTGGCGGTCGTGCATTTGCACTGAAAAATGTCGTTTACCCCGCTTTTTATCACTAGAAGGTCATCGAATTGTTTTTTTTCTCTCTAAAATATAGCCAGCTAATCATAGCGTGCACCCTAACACTCATAGCATCACACACACACAGAGATGAAGTACAGTTATACACCATAGTAGATAACGACGGTAGTTGTTATTACCCACGTACCTACGATTTCACGTGACACTGGTAACACTGGATCGACTCAGCCGCTCCAAAAATAAAAACAGATTAGCTCCGAAAGAAAAATAAATCTAAATCAAAAAATCAAAATCAAAAAATCAAAAAATCATCTAAAAAAAAAAAATCATCATCAAGTGTCGTGCGACTGCGGCGAGGACCGTGATGATGACGATGGTAACGCTCCCTCTCTCTCTGCGTGCGTGCGGCAGGCTGAACGTGTTGGAGGAGCAGTACAGGCAGGAGCAGCTGGAGGCAGAGCTGAGGTTTGAGAAGCAGAGACAGGACTACGAGTCTCGCATCCAGGACCTACAGAAGATCGTTGAGACTCAGTCTCTCATGTCCAGCATGACCCCGGACGAGTTCACCGCCGAGGACGACGACACCTTCGGTAGGTGGAGCCACCGCTGCCACCGCCGCCACGGTCGATCAGCGCCAACTCGGCAATTAGCTGTCGATTGCTTAATTAGTTTGTTAGGCGTCGATTACGTGATATGGTTTATCGGTTATCGAGTATTTGATTGGTTCATCAGCGATTAATTATGTTATTAGTTTATTATCTGTTAACTAGTTGACTAGTCTATTAGCTGATAATTAAAAATTTATTAGTTAATAATTACTGAATGCTTTAGGGTTAAAGTTATAAGTAAACTACGGGTGACAGAGACTGACTATGTGTGATGGGGTGAGGGCTTGTTGGAGATGTATAATAACGTGTGTGTTTAATGTCTATTCAGCAGACTGCACTTGGACTGAAAAGGAGTTTAATCAAGCGAAGTGGGGCTTTGAGAAGTGGAGGTATCATCAGTTCACCTCGCTGCGTGACGACCTGTGGGGAAACGCTATCTTCCTAAAGGAGGCTAATGCCATTAGCGTCGAACTAAAGAAAAAGGTATAAACATAAGCTCAGTTAGATCTACGAATCATTATAAACGGACACAACATTAATTAACCGGTGTATTGTTGAAATGAACATAGCTTAAGCTGCGTTTACACTGCCAAATTTGAGTTGGCGAATTGCCGAATTAGAACATGTTCTAATCTCCCAACTAGCTGCTATCGATCGGTTGGACGTGCAACTTTTGCGTTTACACTGCCGATTGTCAGTTGCAAAGTTGCGAAGTTGATACAATTCGGCAATTTGCCAACACAAGTTGGCAGTGTAAACCCAGCTTTAACATGAGACCTGACCTTCAAAACACCTGCACATACCATTGTTTTGGTTAGTTCATTTCAGGTAGTAATTCGAAGACAAAGTTAACTAGTAGCAGATGCTGATGCTCTCTTGTTTATAGGTGCAGTTTCAGTTCGTGCTGCTCACGTGTGCTCTCTTGTTTATAGGTGCAGTTTCAGTTCGTGCTGCTCACGTGTGCTCTCTTGTTTATAGGTGCAGTTTCAGTTCGTGCTGCTTACGGACAGTCTCTACTCGCCGCTGCCCTCAGAGTTGTTGCCGTGCGGATACAACTGCAACAACCGGCCGTACCCGAAAACAATCGTCGCTGTCGAAGTGCTGGACACGAAGAACGGAGCCACGCACTACTGGTCGCTGGAGAAACTCACGTAAGTGGCGCCCCCTTACGTCGGCACGGGCGGGGCTGTGTACGAGCATGCGAGCGTGCGACTAGTAGGTGAGTGCAGTCTCGTGCTGCGGCGGCGGCCGGTTGACGATTTATTTTCTCGTCCCACGTGCGCGCGTTGGGATGTGAACGCCGCGCGCGGGGGTGAACACCAGAACTACGAGCTTCACGTTATGTTCCTGCATGATGCTAGCGGGATCGAACACGCCGCAGTAATGCTAGTGCTTGGTGGGCGAGCGATTGTTCTGTTACTCAACTCGCGTCCTTAGATGCTTTGGTTGTTTTCGGAATTTAGTTGCAGTAGTATATTTCGTAGCCATACACGTGTGCTTGTATATTTGCATATTGATATATGCAAGAGTATTTCAATAACACCTATTATTAGCTCTTGGTATTAATGTATATATATATATATATACATAGCTGGCCTGCTTTTGAGTGCGATTTCAGTTTTATATGAGTTTTATATTGCATGTCACTAGGCTGCACACCTGCTGGCTGTTATTTGAGTTGTGGCAAATAGTCTATGATTTTAGTATTGTGCTACTAGTCTATTTCTATAGAGAAATGACTTTTTCTGTATAGTGTACACGTACAGAAACGTATGCGCTATATGTTCATGACGCAGCGATGGAGGAAACGTGGGAGTAATGTAGCGGAACATTATCAGTCTGTGACTGTAGCATCATCAACAAACATATTATAGGTGCCCGAGCGAGAAAGAGCTTTCCGTACATGCAGATCTTATATGTTCAGGCGTGTCATACTATATCATGTCTCTTTGTGGCACTCGGTGCCTCCTGATATATTTATGCGGGTGTTTAGACTTTGATGCAGTTCATGACCAGGTCGCGTGAGATGTAAATGTTGCATAAGTTAATGTGAGCTATATGTTATATTTTAAGTTATTGAGCTATAGTTAATGAGTTATATGTTATATTAAGTTAATGAACTATATGTTATATTTTAAGTTATAGAGCTATATGTTATATTATGTTATTGAGCTATATGTTTTATTAAGTTAATGAGCTATATGTTATATTAAGTTAATGAGCTATATGTTGTATTAAGTTATAGGAGCTATATGTTATATTAAGTTAATGAGCTATATGTTATATTAAGTTAATTAGCTATATGTTATATTAAGTTAATGAGCTATATGTTATATTAAGTTAATGAGCTATATATGTTATATTAAGTTATAGGAGCTATATGTTATATTAAGTTAATGAACTATATGTTATATTAAGTTAATGAGCTATATGTTATATTAAGTATAGGAGCTATATGTTATATTAAGTTAATGAGCTATATGTTATATTAAGTTATTGAGCTATATGTTATATTAAGTTAATGAGCTATATGTTATATTAAGTTAATGAGCTATATGTTATATTAAGTTAATGAGCTATATATGTTATATTAAGTTATAGGAGCTGTATTTTATATTAAGTTGATGAGCTGTATTTTATATTGAGTTATTAAGCTATCCACCCAGCTTGCACGTGTGTTTCGCTGGTTATTGCTTGTTGTCAGCAGAAGGCTTTGTGTGCGTACGCTTACATCATAGCAACCCATCACTGTCCCCCCCATCCCGGACAACAGCTCGTGTGCTATCAATGTTGTACTATCATGTTTCATTGCTCGTCTTTATCCTTGTCAGCTGCCTCGAAATGCCAGCTCTGTAGTAACCCACCTATATATTAAATACCTGTATCGTACGCATATCATATATACTTATGTATATCTATGTATATATACATGTATGTGCATATATGTAATGCGTATGTATATAGTTTATGATTGTATGTACCGATGTGTTTTATAACAAAGTCGCTGTGGTGGGATGCTCTGATGTTTTATGATGTTCTATGATTCCATGATGGTCTGAAGCTAACGATGGTGTTGACCATTCTCCGTTCTCATTTCCAAGAAACGAGTTGGTTTCCAAAGTTAAAATGAGCACAAACGTTATGTACGTGATTTTTTGGCGCACGTATATACCGTACATAACGTTATATCAACGTACATACGTTTTAACGTTATACACGTTTAGCTAGTAACACCGTGAACACATCTATACTCGTTTAGGTTTGATATGACGATAGAAGATCGTTATGTTATCATATCGTTATAATATCACGTTCGTGCTAAAGCATAAACCCTGCAATCGAGGTTTTACACATCTGATTCAATACACCTCACTTACTAGATCAGCTACGGAATTGTATTCTTCGGCCATTCCTCGCTAGAAGGCAGAGCACTATTAACAACAGGGCACTCCTATCACTGCACTGTCGCATATGTGCCCGAGTGCGTGCGTACGTGTGCGTGCGTGCGTGTGTGTGTGTGTGCGTGTGTGTGTGTGTGTGTGTGTGTGTGTGTGTGTGTGTGTGTGTGTTTGTGTGGTGCGTCACTGCGAGGAGACACGTTGTGTTATATCGCGTTTCTCACCGACTCCGACTATAGCTGTCTATAACTAACCCCGCGTCATCGTTGTCGCGCCGTGCAGACTCCGACTATAGCTGTCTATAACTAACCCCGCGTCATCGTCACCGACTATAGCTGTCTATAACTAACCCCGCGTCATCGTCACCGACTATAGCTGTCTATAACTAACCCCGCGTCATCGTTGTCGCGCCGTGCAGCCACCGTCTATAGCTGTCTATAACTAACCCCGGGTCATCGTTGTCGCGCCGTGCAGACACCGTCTGGAGCTGTCTATAACTACCCCCGCGTCAGCAGCCACCGACTATAGCTGTCTATAACTAACCCCGCGTCATCGTCACCGACTATAGCTGTCTATAACTAACCCCGCGTCATCGTCACCGTCTATAGCTGTCTATAACTAACCCCGCGTCATCGTCACCGTCTATAGCTGTCTATAACTAACCCCGGGTCATCGTTGTCGCGCCGTGCAGCCACCGTCTGGAGCTGATGCGACACATTTACAATGAGGACCTGTCTCCGGACACGCCTCCCGAAGATAGCGAGGACCCGTTCAAGTGTATTGGCTGCTCCAGTAGTCAAAACTATTTTAGCTTCTACAACCTGATCCCGTCTAGGTGTGTGTCGTCGTCGTCTAGCATATATCATGCAGTGTTGTGCGTGGCGTTATCAGTGGCTCCTACACAGTCCCCCCTCGCCCATCTCCCCCCACCCCGGCCGCATGGGGAGATCTCACGCGGTCGGTAGTCACTGTGGCAGTTATATGCACTGTTTTACACCTCGCTATGTCAGTTGTGCTGCCAGGTGGCGTTCATGTTCACATTAGCAGACGTACGGAAATGGTAACGTGGGTGGTATGTAACGTGGGTGGTATGTTGGGTGTGATTTACACTCGCTCCTTTATCGGTTTCTAAAAGAGAGGGGTTATAGAAAACAGGAGGAAGATTGCTACCAATGACAGTCCGCTAGAGGGCAGGGTTGGCTGTGTGCGAGCGGCGCGTTTCGCTGTTGTTCTCGTGCACGACACGGAGACTCGAACTTTTCACCGATTTTTCGTGTTTGGCTGATGATCGTATAGTTTGCTTTCTGTTCTTTGTTCGCATATTAATCTGTTCATTTCGTGCATGAACGAGCATTCGTGCGATGCGACGTAGTCTTTTGATTCGACTTCATGATTTTCGCTTGCAATTTGCCTTGCAGATGAATTTAATTTTCGCAGAGATTATTGTGCATTGTATACTCTATATATATTTTCGCAGTTTACCATTGTTGCTTAATGCTGTCATCGCCTAGTAATGTCGTTTTGTTAATGAAAATTATCAGCGAAATTGCTCAGAGGTGGAGAAAAGGATCAAAATAATTCAACAGCGTCATATTAGATGCTAGGTGATTCGATGTATTGTCACGCGAATGTAACGACATACTATCGTTGAACTTTATCGCTAACTGCTCGCGGTTTTTTGTGGCGTATACGTTTTTTCTCGCCTCGCACTCTCCGTCGGTGTTGTTCGTGTCGTTGGCGTCATCGTTTACATGACGATACCGTCTGTCATGTAAACATGTCTGTGTGCCGGTGACACACTTGTTACGCCGTGGCTGACGTCGATTCATTGCACTCCCATGATGAATTGATGCAATACGATGAAATCGCTTCCGCGTTTATTGTCCGCCACGCGATGATGATTCGTGTTTGCTGTCGCCTAGGCAACGGTTGGAGCTGATGAGAGAGATGTACCGTAACGAGGCTGACCTCTCCCCGACCTCTCCCGACGCGAACATTGAGAGCATAACAGGAGGGGATCCGTTCTATGATAGATTCCCGTGGTTCAGGCTGGTTGGAAGGTGAGATGGCCGAGTGTGTGCGTGCGTGCAGTGCAATGCATTGAGAAAGAAATGTAAAACTTCTATAGGAATAATCGACACCATGCGAACATGTTACCATGCTACCTATGCTACATTAGTACATTGTGAACCAATTAGATTGCCTTAATTCTTAACAGTGTGTGTGTGCGTGCGTATATGTGTGCGTGCGTATATGTGTGTGTGCGTGTGTGTGTGCACGTGCGTGCAATACATTGAGAACGTAACATGTAAAATTTGCATGGAAATAATCGAGACGATGCGGATATCCTACCAATGAGATTGTCGTGATTCTATACAGGGCGTTCGTGTTCCTTACCAACCTGATGTATCCAGTACCGCTGGTGCACAAGGTATCCATCGTGAATGAGAAAGGCGATGTAAAGGGATGGTTGCGCGTCGCCGTGCAAGCAGTAGGAGGTACGTGTGTCTCCCTCTCACTCATCAATGCCAGAATTACAGGATCTCCATTCACGTGTTAGAAGTAGCCACGTTACAACACAATGTCACACCAGACTGCACTGATGTGTTAAAGGCATACTAGACTCTAGGATTTTACTGCATACAACTGTACTTACTGTATAACAAATCGTCTATACCCACACGTACTTGTTACCAGATACCTAATTTAATTGTTATAATTAATTAGAGTGGCTAAAGGGAGGGGAATGACTGGGGGTGTGAGTGAGCTGGGGGAGGGGAGTGCTGGGGGTGGTGCGTGGGCTTGGGGCTGGTTGCGTGGCTGGGGAGGGAGTGGCTGGGGAGGGAGTGGTCTGGGGGTGGTTGAGTGGCTTGGCGGGGTGTGTGGCTTGGGGGTGGTGAGTGGCTGGCGGAGGTGAGTGCTGGGGGAGGGATAGTGCTGGGGGTGTGGCATGGCTGGGGGTGGTGTGTGGGGGTGGGGGGTGGGGTGGTGCATGGCTGGGAGAGGTGAGTGGCTGGGTGGTGAGTGGCTGGGGGTGGTGAGGCTGGGGTGGTCGTGCTCGGGGTGGTGGCGTGGCTGGGGGAGTGGGAAGTGCTGGGGGTGGTGAGTGGCTGGGGGTGGTCGAGTGGCGGGGTTGGTGAGGGGCTGGGGGAGGGAGTGGCTGGGGGTGGTGAGTGGCTGGGGGTGGTGCATGGCTGGGGGAGGGGAGTGGCTGAGGTGGTGATGCTGGGGGAGGTGAGTGGCTGGGGGTGGTGAGTGGTGGGTGGGGAGTGGCTGTGGAGGGGAGTGGCTGGGGGTGGGAGTGGACCTGGGGTGGTGAGTGCCTGGGGGTGGTGCGTGCTGGGGGTGGTGAGTGCTGGAGGTGGTGTGTGCTGGAGGTGGTGTGTGGGCTGGGGTGGTGGGTGGCTGGGGGGTTGAGTTGGGCTGGGGTGTGACAGTGGCTGGGGGAGGGGAGTGGCTGGGGTGGTGGGTGGCTGGTGGTCTGGTGGGGGGGAGTGGTGGCGGGCTGGGAAGTGGTGAGTGGGTGGTGAGTGAGCTGTGGGTTGGTGAGTGGCTGTGGGGTGGTGAATGGCTGGGTGGCCTGGGGGAGGGGAGTGCTGGGGGTGGTGAGTGGCTGGGGGTGTGGGGTGGGCTGGAGGTTGATGGCTGGGGTGGTTGAGTGGCTGGGGGTGCGGCGTGGCTGGGGAGGGATTGGCTGGGGGAGGAGTGGCTGGGGGTGGTGAGTGGCTGGGGTGGTGAGTGGCGGGGGTGGTGCATGTCTGGGGGAGGGGGGGGCTGGGGTGGTGCAGTGCTGGGGGAGGGGAGTGGCAGGGGAGGGGGGCTGGGGTGGTTCGAATGGCTTGGGGGTGGTGGAGATGGCTAGGGGGTGTGCGTGCTGGGGGAGGGAGTGGCTGGGGGTGTGAGTGCTGGGGTGGTGAGTGGCTGGGGTGTGGTGGCTGGGTGTGAGTGCTGGGGGAGGTGATGCTCGGGGTGGGAAGTGGCTGGGGTGGGGAGTGGCTGGGGAGGGGACGGCTGGGGTGGGGAGTGGCTGGGGTGGTGAGTGGCGGGGTGGGTGCGTGCTGGGGTTGCGTGAGTGGCATGGAGGTGGTGTGTGGCTGGATGGTGGTGTGTGGCTGGGGGTGGTGGTGGCTGGGGTGGTGAGTGCGCGGGTGGGTGGCTGGGGGTGAGTGCTGGGGTGGTGGTGGGGGTGGTGCGTGGCGGGTGTGGGGGAGGGAGTGGCTGGGGTGGTGAGTGGCTGGGTGGTGAGTGGCTGGGGTGGTGAGTGGCTGGGGTGGTGAGTGGTGGGGAGGGGATGCTGGGGTGGTGAGTGGCGGGTGGTGGTGGGTGGCTGGGGGTGGTGAGTGGCTGGGGTGGTGAGTGGCCTGGGGGTGGTGCATAGCTGGGGGGAGGGGAGTGGCTGGGGGGAGGGGAGTGCTGGGGTGGTGAGTGGCTGGGGGTGGTGAGTGCTGGGGGTGGGGCATGGTGGGGGAGGGGAGTGGCTGGGGGTGGTGCATGGCTGGGGGAGCGGTAGTGGCTGGGGAGGGGGAGTGGCTGGGGGTGGTGAATGGCTGGGGGTGGTGAGTGGCTAGGGGTGTGCGTGGCTGGGGGAGGGGAGTGGCTGTGGGGTGGTGAGTGCTGGAGGTGTGAGTGGCTGGGGGTGTGTGTGGCTGGGGTGGGTGAGTGGCTGGGGTGGTGGGTGGTGGTGTGAGTGCGCTGGGAGGAGGGGAGGCTGGGGGTGGTGGCGTGGCTGGTGGTGAGTGGCTAGGGTGGTGCGTGGCCTGGGGAGGGGAGTGGCTGGGGAGGGGAGTGGCTGGGGTGTGAGTGGCGCTGGGGGAGGGAGTGGCTGGGGTGGCGAGTGGCTGGGGGAGCTGAAGTGGCTGGGGTGGTGGGTGGCTGGGGGTGGTGGGTGGCTGGGGGTGAGTGGCTGCATGGCTGGGGGTGGTGGGCATGGGGGGTGGTGGGCGGTGGTCGTGAGGGTGGTGGGTGGCGCGGGTGTGGTGGCTAGGGGTGGTGGGTGGCTTGGGGGTGTGTCGGCTGGGGTGGTGAGTGGCTGGGGTGGTGTGGTGGCTGGGGGTGTGTGGCTGGGGGTGCATGCTGCGGGTGTGTGAGTGGGCTGGGGTGGTGAGTGCTGGGGGGGTGAGGTGGCTGGGGGTGGGGAGTGGCTGGGGGGTGTGTGGGAGGGTGGTGAGTGGCTGAGGTGGTGAGTGGCCTAGGGGTGGTGAGTGCTGGGGGTCGGTGGAGTGTATTCGGGTGGTGGTGAGCTGGGTGGGGGTGTGGCTGGGGGTGTGGTGGCTGGGGTGGTGAGTGGCTGGGGTGGTGAGTGCTGGGGTGGTGAGTGGCTGGGGTGGGAGTGGCTGGGGTGGTGCGGTGTGAGTGGCTGGGGAGGGGAGTGGGCTTGGGGTGGTGCGTGGCTGGGGGTGTGAGTGGCTAGGGTGGTGCGTGCTGGGGGAGGGGAGTGGCTAGGGGAGGGGAGTGGCTGGGTGGTGAGTGGACTGGGGAGGGGAGTGGCTGGGGGTGGCGAGTGGCTGGGGATGGTGATGGCGTGGGTGGTGGGTGGCTTGGGGGTGTGGGTGGCGGGGTGGTGGGTGCTAGGGGTGGTGCGTGGTGGGGGTGGTGAGTGCTAGGGGTTGGTGGGTGGCTGGGGTGGTGGTGGCTGGGGGTGGATGCGGCTGGGAGGGAGTGAGGCTGGGGTGGTGATGCTTGGGGGTGGTGAGTGCTGGGGTCGGTGGGTGGCTGGGGGTGGTGAGTGCTAGGCGGTGGTGGGTGGCTGGGGGAGGGAGTGGCTGGGTGGGTGAGTGGCTGGGGTGGTGAGTGCTGGGGTGCGTGGGTGGGCTAGGTGTGGTGCGTGGCTGTGCGGGGTGGTGAGTGGCTAGGGGTGGTGGGTGGCTGGGGGTGGTGGGGTTGGCGCTGGGGGAGGGGAGTGGCTGGGGTGGTGAGTGGCATGGGGGTGTGAGTGGCTGGGGGTGGTGGGTGGTGGTGGCTAGGGGTGTGTGTGGCTGGGGGTGGTGAGTGGCTGGGGGTCCGGTGAGGTGGTGGGGGTGGTGGAGTGGCAGGGGGGTGGTGAGTGCTGGGGGTGGTGAGTGCGCTGGGGGTGGGGAGTGGCTGGGGTGGTGAGTGGCTGGGGTGGTGAGTGGCTGGGGGTGGGGAGTGGCTGGGGGGTGGTGAGTGGGCTGGGGGGTGGGAGTGGCTGGGGGTGTGAGTGGCAGGGGGTGGTGAGTGGCTAGGGGTCGGTGCGTGCTGGGGGAGGGAGTGGCTGGAGTGGTGATGGGTGGGGGTGGTGAGTGGCTGGGGTGGTGGGTGTGGGTGGCTAGGGGTCGGGTGTGGTGGCTGGGGTGGTGAGGTGCTGGGGGTGGTGAGTGGGCTGGTGGACAGGGGGTGTAGGTGGGCTGGGGTCGGTGAGTGGCTTGGGGGTGGGGAGTGGCTGGGGTGGTGAGTGCTGGGGGTGGTGAGTGGCTGGGGGTGGGGAGTGGCTGGGGTGAGTGGATGGCTGGGTGGTGGGATGGCTGGCGGGGGGTGAGTGCGGGGGTGGTGGGTGGCTGGGGGTGGTGGGTGGCTGGCGGCGAGGGGAGTGGCTGGGGTGTGAGTGGCTGGGGGTGGTGAGATGGCTGGGGTGGTAGGTGGCTAGGGGTGGTGTGTGGCTGGGGGTGAGGTGGGGCTGGGGGTGGTAGTGCTGGGGGTGGTGATGT
>NW_014577589.1:99194-107198 GCF_000485595.1 Priapulus caudatus
TGAGCTGGCCTGAGGCGCCACTCACCTGGTGCGTGATGGCCCACCACACCCCCTGCGGTGCGTGGGTGGCTACGCACGTCGTAGGTGCTCTGAATGGCTGGGCCCAGGTGATGGTGATGTGGCTTGGGGGGGGTCTGGGGTGGTGGTGGCTAGGGTGTGTGTGTGGCTGGGCGGCTGGTGACGTGGCTGGGGGTGGTGAGTGGCTTTTGGGGTGGGGAGTGGCTGGGGGTGCGTGGAGTGGCTGGGGAGCGGGAGTGGCTTTGGGGAGGAGTGGCTTGCGGGGAGGTTGCGTGGCTGGAGCCCGTGGTGGTTGTGGCTGGGGGAGGGGATGGCGGGGGTGGTTGAGTGACTGGGGGAGAGGGGTGGCTGGGGCGTGGCGGGAGTGGTGCTGGGGGTGCGTGAGTGGCTGGGGCGGAGGGAGTGGCCTGGGGGAGGGAGAGTGGCTGGGAGGAGGTGCCGTGGCTGGAGGTGCGTGGGTGCTGGGGGAGGGGATTGGCTGGGTGCGTGAGTGACTGGGGAGGCGGAGTGGCGCTGGGGGTGGGCGGATTGGCTGGGGGTGGTGAGTGGCTGGTGGATGGTGGGGGTGCGTGGGTGGCTAGGGGTGGTGGAGTGGCAGGGGTGGTGAGTGGCTGGGAGGTGGTGCGTGCTGGGGGGGTGAGTGGCTGGGGAGGTGAGTGGCTAGGGGTGGTGAGTTGCTTGGGGGTGTGGCGAGTGGCGGGCGGTTGTCGTTGAGTGGCTGGGGCTTGCGTGAGTGGCTTGGCGAGGAGAGTGCTGGGGTGCAGGGTGCGTGCCATTGGCTGGGGTGGTGAGTGCTTGGGGGAGGGGATGGCGGGGCGTGACGTGACCGTCGCTGGGGAGGGGAAGAGGGGAGGAGGGGAAGGTGGCTGGGGGTGGTGCGTGGCTGGGGGAGGGGTAAGAGGCGGAGGAGGGGAGGAGCGAGGCTTACCACGGACCGCAGCCATCCCCATGTGAATGATGAGTCCTGGGCTGACTGACGCCGATCCTGTTTAACCGTAGTGTCTTGGTGTCGTCTCCTCCGTCTTCTGTAATCACATCAGATCTTACGCCATACATATACTTCTATTTATATATATACTTATATATATATAGATATTATACATCGATACACTCAACAATCCTAACGTCGGTCAATCAAACCATACTAAAATTAAAATGTCACGATCCATCGACCTTCTACGAATTACGCGGATGCTGTAGCATGATCACGCTTTCATAAATGCACTTTATTCACAGGGGATTTCGATCATCAATGATATTCAATCACGCGTATTGCCTAATAGATTATACGCTATACACTAGGTTCACGCTGAAGTTGTTTCACTTCCTTAAAGGGATCCTTTACTCTAGGTTATTAGGGTTATTTTCAGTTAATTAGCGTTTAAATGTACGGCTGATAGAAAAGTTTCCTGGTTCAATCGCCATTAGAGGAATATATTTTTAATGTATTTAAAACTAACGACTTACAGTCGATTCAAAACGACGGTGGCGCACTGAAAGCGCACAATCTGAAAAGTTGCCACAAAACGACTTTTCACCCAAGGGCTACAGGACGACAGAGGTATTTCTCTATTTATTCATTTAATAGCCAAAAGGATTGTGTATCTATAAAAGCATTATAGTTTCAGATTATATATGGTATAAATTTGTCCTAAAATGAACATCCGTTCGGTTAAAGTAGCATTATAGGTATAAATATAATTACACCTTTGTGATTAGCCTCGGCTCGGCTAACGTGCAAAAAGTATAGGGAAATGCATACAACGTTTCGGGCGGTGCAGCACGGTCGCGGGTGTCCAGTCATGGCGGCCGTTCAAATTCGTAGTGTTGATGATACTACCACCCCCAGCCACCCACCACTACCCTTGCTACCGATGCATATCGGAAAGTCGTCACCGTCGTGGGTTAGTGAACGAACGTTATGTAGTAGAGAGGGTGGGCGGGGCGCATCAGCTCTCATGAGGCACGAGGGACCGGGGCGTCGCATCGCCCGCTAAACGCTTTACCTCTCGCTGACCGGGGCGTCGCATCGCCCGCTAAACGCTTTACCTCTCGCTGATTTCTGTCCAGATGAAGCAGAATGCAATGAATCTGTCTCCGGTAAGGAAGGGCAAGAGCGATGAGAGCGGGGACGAGGTTATGGATGTGAAGAATGAGGAGAGAGAGGACGGGGACGGGCAAAGCCCGGACGATATCACTCACGAAGGTAGAGACACCTCGCCGTAGCAGACGCCGCCACGTCGCCACGGCAACCATCCAGGAACCAATGGCGTCCGACGACGCACGTTCACTTGTCATTGGTAGGGCATCGACGTGATCATGTGATCGTCGTCGGACTCCGCCATTGGTTCCTGGATCGCGCCTGGCGTGGCTGGCGGGTATCTAACTGTTGCTGGTATTTTAACAGGGTATGGGCATTGCATCTGGTCTCCAAGGCTCAGCCGAATGCGTAAACTGTGATACAGATAGCAAGTGCGCCACTAACTCAGGTACTGAGCACTTCTGCTTTACCACGCATAGCGACCCCAATAGTCTCGCAGCTTGCGCATACTTCCCACCAAAAAACAAGTGGCAGCGCGTAATTTCCGCATTGCCAGAAGTAGTCGTTTCTGTTATTTTATCGACGGCGAGCCATTTCTTCATGCGGCGGGTGGGGGCGCCACCATAGCTGTCGTCGGCTGTCAGATGCATGCCCCTGTCCCTGGTTTTGCTTTTCTCTTTCTCTTTGAGTTTTCTCGTCGTGTCACCTTCTCTTTATTCGTCATTGTTTACGTAGCACGCAGGTTCAACGCCGTGATGGGGTGCAGGTAGGGATGCGACGACTGGGCTGGTCGTCATGACGACGGTGCGTGAGTCACCGGCTCACTCGCTGCACTGATCCATGTTCACAGTTATTATCGTCGTTACCATCGTTCACAGTAGCGTAGTACTTTGCGTGCCTCTACGTTCTTTCGCACTGTGAAGAGTGTCGAGTTTAAATTGACTACGTCACGAATTTTCTATGGTAAAATTTGTAAAGTAAGAACTACATGAAAAGTAAGAACTAATGGGACTAAACGTATCGTCAAATTCTTACCTGATAAGATTGTTTCTCAACTAGTTAAAAATCCAAAAAACCTGGACGATTTGATATTAGTGTTCCCAACATTAATTGCTTGCTATGGGCTATGTATGAGTCACGAGTGTATGTTCACATCGAACAATATAGTGAAACAGGAAGTATACTGCACCAATTTAACCATAAAAAGTGGACAGAATTACTTATATTTTGTGAAAAAGTGGAAATATATTTTTTATTTTTACTATTTATGGTGACGTAATCACTTTAAACCCTTTCTCCCACGCAGCCGTAGTTACGTAGTTAACCTGCTGTGTGTAGTGGTGTAGTCGTGTAGATTTTATCTAGTACCCGACCGTAGCATTTCGTTTTTTACTGATAGAATCGTAGCTGACATGACGTTGAAAGCGATGCAATAGTGCATTTCACGTGAACCGTGTATCAAAGCTAACAACCTGACACTGACAGCTATGAGATTTTACGAGATTAAGCGCTATTTCACGTCCGACGCGCTTCTCTCCCCGCTGCTTACGAAATACGGCAGCGGACGAAACTCTTGCGATCAATGCCGCATCTCGCGGTCGGATCGACTCGCGGCCGATCGCATCGTTCCTAGCGTCAATGTTTGCCAATGCTGCTATCATTGTCGGCGTCAGCGTCGGCTGCTGCTGCGGCTGCTGCTGCTGCGGCTGCTGCTGCTGCTGCTGCTGCTGCTGCTGCTGCTAATGCTGCTGCGGCTGCAGCGGCTGCGGCTGCAGCGGCTGCTGCTACTGCTGGGGCTGCTGCTGCTGCTGCTGCTGCTGGGGCTGCTGCTGCTGCTGCTGCTGCTGGGGCTGCTGCTGCAGCTGCGGCGGCGGCTGCGGCTGTGGCTGTGGCGGCGATGATGATGACGGTGGCGGTGGCTGCAGGTTGGGAGGGAGTGTTCGCGCGTGTGACTCCTCCCCCTCCTTCCCCCGCGCCGTCTCTCATCGCGGCTTCCCTCCTCCTCCGCAGACACAAACATGAACATCATGGAGAATCAGCTGCTGCAGGAGGCGCTGGACCAGGACAAGCAGAGGAGCGCAGGAGGAGGAGAGAACAGGGAGGAGTTTCCGCAGCACCTGTGTCCCGGCGGGGACTTCACGTTCCGTGTTACCGTGCTGCAGGCGTACGGCATCCCGATGGAATATGCTGACATCTTCTGCCAGTTCAAGTGAGTCGTTGTCGCCATTGTAACACAGTAAAAAGTAAAAAAAAAAATATTTGTATCGGTATATAATGAACATTATTAACATAAGCTAAGAGCTTTTGCACCGAATTATGCACATAATGCCCCGCGTGTGCCGTGTGTGGTAGTCGTACAATAAAACAACTAGCAGGGTCATAGCTAGCGGGGGGGGGGCAGTTTCCCTCACAGAGAAATATAGATACATTACATAGTCAATGGCGATCACCTTCCCAGAATATACAATGTGCGTCACTTTTCCCCCTCCCAGACAAAATGGGTCAGCTATGTTCCATACTAATGTAGTGCCTCACCTATATTGCGTGTGGTAGTCCTGAAGACTGTAGACATGTTGATGCCTGCATGCCACTCTAGTTTGTTTTGGGATGCAGCTTCTCCTTCTCTCTCCTCCTCCTCCTTCTCCTCCTTCTTCTCCTCCTTCTTCTCCTTATTCTCCTATTTCTTCTGCTCCTATGATGGTATGCAGCTGTGAAGGCAACACCAGTGTAGCGTTTCTCCTCGCGGTATCAAAACCGCTCGATGTCATCGTTCATCTTTCTTCTCTCTCTCTCCTCGTCTAGCTTCCTGCACAGACACGATGAGGCGTTCTCTACTGAGCCACTGAAGAACACTGGCAAGGGACCTCCGTTAGGCTTCTACCACGTGCAGAATGTAAGTCATCCACCCGGCTGTTTGCTCGGTGAGATCTTTGTCTCTCGCTTCACCGATCCTGCCGGATCCATTAATCCAATGATCTGATTGGATATCTGATCAGATCCACTAAGACTCTATTAGCAAGCAGGGGAATCAGAACTTGCTGATGGCGATTAATCATCTGTTGATGTGTCATCGATGACAAGCGTGCAAAGAATGTGTTTGTGTTTGTTTGAAGCAGTTAAGATTATCGTGATCTTCTCACGCCACCCGTGCCTGCATGCGCTATGTAATGCTAGAAGCTGCTTCTACCGTCAGCATATCTATAGAACATTTAACGCTTGTTTTAGAATATCTATGCTGCTATTTTCAAGATGCATCCTGTCATTACTGTTGCTCTATATGCGGCGCATGCATACCTATATGTATACACCGTGGAGTGCGATGACCACCTCAATCCATCGTATCCAATCGTAATCATCGTGTCTCACAGGTGACGGTAAACGTGACAAAGTCGTTCCTGGACTACATCAAGGATAAGCCGATAGTGTTCGAGGTGTTTGGACATTACCAGGAACACTCCACACCAGAGCAGTTCAGTCACAAGTAAGTTGATTGTTGGTTACTTGACGCGGCGTGTGGATGTGATTGTAGAGTAGTCGGTGGGACAGTGCACTCTGAGGAACGCGTGCTATACTGGAAAGCAATGTTAGGCATCAGAAGAAGGAGCACACTCGATGTTTTCTTTACTTCTTCTCAGGTTTAGTTTTTTTGGTTGAGAGGTAGAATGGGTGCTGTGTAATATGTTCCTGCGTGCGTGCGTGCGTGCGTGCGTGCGTGCGTGCGTGCGTGCGTGCGTGCGTGCGTGCGTGCGTGCGTGCGTGCGTGTGTGCGTGCGTGTGGAAATACATGTACACATGGCTGTGCGTGCGTACGTTCATGCGTACGTGCGTGCGTATATCCATCCATCCATGCGTGCGTGCGTATGTCCATCCATGCGTGCGTGTGTGTCCATCCATGCGTGCGTGTGTGTATGTCCATCCATGCGTGCGTGTGTATGTCCATCCATGCGTGTGCGTATGTCCATCCATGCGTGCGTGCGTATGTCCATCCATGCGTGCGTGCGTATGTCCATCCATGCGTGCGTGCGTATGTCCATCCATGCGTGCGTGCGCGCTCACGTGGAGTGATGCAACATAATGTGACAATGACACAGCACACGGATGACAAAATGTCAACGGCTCAACGTGGAGTGATGAAAACATATGTGACAATGACACGCACACGATGACAAATAATGTCAACTGCTCACGTGGAAGTGATGAAACATAAATGTGACAATGACACCACACGATGACACTATACATAGTCAACGCTCACGTGGAGTGATGAAACATTTTGGACAATCGACACGCACACGGATGACAACAATGTCAACGCTCAAGTGGAGTGATGAAACATAATGTGACCAATGACACGAGTTCCACACGATGACAAACAATGTCAACGCTCACGTGGAGTGATGCAACATATGTGAGCAATGACAGCACACGGATGACAACAATGTCAACGCTACGAGTGGGAGTGATGCAACATATGTGACAATGCAGCACACGATGAACAAACTGTCAACGGCTCACGTGGGAGCAAGTTGACATGCACACCGTAACTTACAGGCTACATAGTGATGGCAACTTGCAAACACGACATGACAAACAAATGTAACGCTCCTGGAACGTGATGAAACCAAGCGCATACATGAAAGTTTCAACACTGTAACACACAAAGATACACGTGAGTGACGCACTGCACAGAGTGACACTTGTGACAACGACTCTCACGCTCACGGTCACAAGGTCACGGTCACAAGGTCACGGTCACGAAGGTCAACGGTCACGAAGGTCACGGTCCACAAGGCAGGTCCACAGTCACGAGTCACAGAACCTTAGCAATGGTCCAGACAAGGTCATGGTGCACAAGCATGCACGTCACAAGGTTCATAGGTCACAAGCTCAACGGTCAACAAGGTCACGGACGAACGCCATCGCTCAACCGATGACAGCTCCTTGATGTCCGTCGCAGAGCGAGATTCCGGTCCCGTCTCGTGTGGACGGCAGATGCGATCCTCGCGTGATCCCATGAATGCAGCAGGAACGTGCCGCGGCCGGGCTGGTCCCTCACGTGTCAACGAGAGCTGGCAGGGTATCCTGTACCACAGTCCGCACGTCGTGGTCACTCACTCACTCACGCACAAACACTGCACGGGGTCATCACGTCATGCACTCACCACTCACAACACTGCGGCCGGGGTCATCACATCCGAGCGGTCACAACACTTGCGTCGGGACAATAGTCAGCGGTAACACAACCAAACCCAACGTTAAACCGGCGTCGTCTACCATGCTAAGACAACACTGAGAATATTTCGGCATCCCGATCATCGAACACGATACAACTGATCGTAATGCGAACACAAGCTACGAGCTCTAACAACTAGACGGCAGAAATACAAGCCTAACCCTAACTCTCCTAGAATTAAACCAAGGATCTTCGTATGTGTTCTGAATTAGCATGATCGACATCCCGAATATACTTCTAGATAGAATACGCTCATAAATCGGGACATCAACTAAGTCTGACAGGTTCTCTGTGAGAACTAGTATCAGAAATAACAACGATAGCTATAAATCTTCAAATGGTAATTAATTCACATAAGAACTAGCTGACCTCCTACAGAAAGACATAACTACGGGCTACGATAATTTCAACCCGAGACATGCGAGAGAGTCGAACCAGTTATAGCGATCGCAACGTCAGTCACTCGGACAAAATCACAGTCAGTACGACGGGCCGACCGATCGCGAGACTACGCAGTACTTACTCTCGCGTTAGGCCCAAGCTCACAGATCTCTGACCAGACGAGCGAGGTCGTACTTGGAGTAGATGGTCCAGTTGTTGCTGGCGCTGTAGAGGTCCGATCTTAGGTGAGCGCAGCCGCCCGTGAGAATCGGCAGGTAACGATGGAAAGATGTCTTAAGGTCGGCAAGACGTCTGTAATTAACGACAGAAG
>NW_014577589.1:107223-117448 GCF_000485595.1 Priapulus caudatus
CGCGTTGTTGTTGTTGGAGAGATACACTAGAAATTAGAAACTCATATTCAACTTTACTCTAGAGTGAGAGTCCTGGGCCTTCTTTTCGTCTGCTACCAGTAGTGTGTTTCACGTTGGAGTATCTTATCTATGCGTATACGCCGGCAGCAGCTGTTGTTGTGTAGCAGGCCTTACCTAGAGCAGACGCTGGACGTGGTCTCGCCAGATGGCGGACACACAGATTTTGGATATGACAGATGGCTGAGCACAATTCTCAATCTGAATGCGTGACTCAGAGGTTACTCTAGCACAGATTAACACGCAACAGACCTCTATCTGGTTCTCATCTTTAGCATGCTCGTTTCGTATGCGATGGTTTCCTTCAGAAAGTATCGCACCGTGTGATTGTTGTAGGCACATGTATGTCGACCTTTACAGTGTCAACACCTCATCCAATTAACTCAACATTTTACATTAAACGTTAAGGACATCGTCCGACAGAGGCAATTTAGTGGAAGAAACTACTTTCAACGCAATGAGACCATACTTTTTTCTGTAAATCGAGTAACGGATTTCTGACGCTAACTCTTATATTCTATCCGTTGTTTTATCGTATATAACGAAGCGACGTTTAGGAATAAAATTGTCTGTAACATGCCATTGCAGTTTGCTGGACATTTTAAGCGATTTCCATAGGGTGCGTCATTTGGTAGTATTTGTACAGTGAGAGGAGGAGAGAGAAAGAGAGGAGAAGCAGAGAGAGGAGAAAGCAAGGAGAGAGAGAGAGAGGTGAGAGAGAGAGAGAGGAGAAAGAGAGAAGCGCAAGAGAGAGAGAAGAGGTTGAGAGAGAAACGCTGAAAAGAGAGCGATGAGGAGAGAGGACGGCATGAGCTGAGAAAGACAGCAGAGACACAAATCCTGCACGTATGTGTATGGCTATGTGTTGCATGTGTGTGGCGGGGGCGGTGGACAGGCGCACGAGGGGGCGCTACCTCTAGGTACGCACTGATGGTCATGTGCGTGTATGTGCGCGTGTATGTATGTGTGTATGTATGTGTGTATGTATGTGTATGCGCACGAGGGAGTCCTCTAGGAGCACTGCATGGTCTGTGCACGTGTATGTGCGCATTTTGTATGTGTGTATTGTACGTGTGTGTGTATGTTGTATTGCGCAGAGGTGGCGCGACTCTAGGGTACGCCCTTGATGGTATGTGCACGGGGTTGTATGTGCGTGGGTATGTACGTGTGTATGTATGTATGTTCTGTAGGGTGTATGTATGTTGGTATTGCGCACGGAGGGCGTCTCTAAGGTACGCGCTGATGGTATATGCACGTGCCTCGCGCTCGCTGCTGATGCGGTTGCATGGTGGGTTGTGCAGAGAGCTGTCACGCCGAGCTCGAGCGGAGAACGTTCCTGCCAGCGGAAACGCAGTTCGGTAGACGCGGATCGCATCGCTTGCTGCGGGCGGAAACACAAGGCCGCGTTGTTGTTACGTGGGTGCCACCGCAAGCAGCGGCGGCAGCACGGTGCAAGGCGGGAGGAGGAGAGAGGCTCTGAGAGCGGCATGGCGTCTCTAATGATGCTGCTATATACCTGTCATGCTGTAGATCGGTGTATTAGAATTAGTTAATTAGTTAATTAGTCAATAGTAATTGAATTCAGTAGGAATTTGACCGATGTATTTGGCGACTTAGTGCCAAGCGTCACTTTAGGTCAGTGTGGATGTTAGTACATTAGAGCTACGCATATTACAGGGGCGCGGGTTGGTCGAAAAAAGATTAGTCTTAATCATTACCTTGACTTTAATTTATGTAACTTTTAGAAGTTTTGCATGGCTCTCAGCGTCATACCTGATAATTAAGATTATTGGTCAAGGTAGCTATTAATCTTATCGTAGGAATGGCGTTTATAGTCAAGCCAGAATGAATTAGGTGTGGTTGCATGGCATTTAGTAAAAGCAACGTGTTAATGCAGTTTCCTATACGTAAAAATTTGCCTGTTAAATTGCTTACAACCATATGATGGTAATAAGTGTAGAATGGTAAGGAACACCATGTTATGAGCTATTGATCATTGGACAAGGCCACCACAGAGCCGTCCTGCAACACGTGGATAATATAAACAAACACACGATCGTATTGCAATCTATTAAACTAATAAATTTGCTATGAAAAGATGGCTGCGAAGAACTACTTAGGAGGTTTTACGCACCCAAGTTGTTATGTGTAATTCTACGGCATGCAAGACCGCCATGTTTGCTAAGGTTGTATGCAAATGTGACGCTACGATGCGAGTATTTTGACTTGAGACGGACGACGGCCAAAAGTTTAGGTACGTCCGTTGCATGTTGCGAAACGAATTTCCCCTGAATATTAGCGTTATCGCTTCAACTTTAGAAGAAGCTCCTATGCGATCTTAAACTGAAATCCGAACTTGCAGCGTTCTGTTCATGACAATTGTTTTATCATTCAAAACATCGATCACCGATAATCCGCATCCTCTCCTCTACACCGATCAATTAGATTAACAGAATTTCTGGAGGTGTTACCGGACTTACGTAATGTATACCTATGTAGAAACGATATATGATTGCACATGCCGGTCGTAGTTTGTGGGTCACAGCGTCATCGATCTAGCAAGGGCTCCGCTGCGAGTCCCTAACTTGGCGTGCAGCCCCGCCAAACTTGGCCGCTGGCATTCGCACCGCCCACATGGGCGTGCATCGACCGCCCAAACATGGCCGCTGATCTCCGCAAAACATGGCCGCTGCATTGCCGCCACAACATGCTGCTGCCATCGCGCCAAACATTGGCCGCTGCATCGCACCGCACAACATGGCCGCTGCATCCCACTGCTGCTGTGCTAGTGTGTTTCCAGAGTCGCAGCGGGTGGACTAATTCTTTTTTTTTTTTTTTTTTTCATAGAGACGAAGAAATCATATTTACAGGAGGTACTCTCGTCGGCACGGCAGTGGAACGTTTCTGCCGACATGGAGTTTCAGTCAGACTCGGTAGATGTCGTTCAGTCCTCAATCCGGCTTGTTAGGTGCGCTGACGCACACGCACGCGCGGTTACACAATTTGTTCAACGCTTCACGTGGAGTGAGCACTATTGTGAATTACACGCCGCGCTGTTCAATCAATGTTCAACGCTAGTGGAGTGATGCACATATGTGCCATGACACGCCTCATGACACTGTCACGCTTAGGTGGGTGATGCACATTGTGACAATGCAGCACCGCTGTTTTGACCATGTCAGCTGCTTTGGAGTGATGGCAACATATGTACCAATGACAAGACCGAGGACAAATGTCAACGATCACGTGGGTTGCAAATATGTGACAATGACACGCACGCATGCTATGTCAACGTCAGTGGAGTGATGACCATATGTGATGTCCGTACACGATGCACAATGTCAACTCACGTGGTAGTGGGAAATATGTGAAACCATGAGCACCGATGACAATAATGTCACGCTCAGTGGAGTGATGACTATGTGGAGCAATGACAGCACACGGTGCAACAATGTCAACGCTGCACGTGGGTGATGAAACATATGTGACATGACACGCACGCCCGATGACAACAATTACGCTAGGTGGAGTGATGCCCATATGTGACAATATGCCCTGCCACGATGACATATACATGTCCTCGCTCACGTGGAGTGATGCAATATGTGCCCATGCTGCAACGATGCACAATTGTCACGCTCCGTGGAAGTGATTTGGCACATATGGTGACATGACACGACATTGGATGACACATGTCAATCGCTCCTGGAACGTGATGAACCAACTACATGAAGTTTCAATGTACCCAAGTTCCTGAGTGACGCACTGCCAGAGTGACACTTGGGACAACGACTATCGCTCTACGGTCACAGTCACTGGTCATCAAATGTTACGGTCACACGGTCACGGTACAGGTCACGGTCACAAGTCCGGGTCCAAGCTCACGATCACACGCTCATTGGTCACAAGGTTCATGTCGCTCACGGTCACGAATTGGTCTATGGTACAGAGCTCACGGTCCAAGGTCACCGAGCCTCGCTCACGATTGACAGGCTCTGATGTCCGTGTCCAGAGAGATCCGGTTCGTCTCGTGTGCGACGCAGATGGCCGATCCTCCGCTGCTGTCCCTGATGGCAGGAGTGCGCGGCGGGCTGGTCCTCACGTGGGTCAACGCGGTGCAGGTACCTGTAACAGTCGCACGTCGTTGGGTCCTCATCACTCCTCACGCAACTGCACCGGGTACTCACTCACTCCTCACTTCAACAACACTGCGCCGGGGTCATTCACTCTCCAACACTGCGTCGGGACATGTCAGCGTAAACCCACCCACGTTAAACGGCGTGTCTCCTGGCTAGACAACTGGAATATTCGTCGTCATCGACACGTACACCTGATTGTAATGGACACAAGTACGAGGCTTACACTAGCGCGAACTAAAGGGCTACCCTAACTCTCCTATGACTCACCAGGGTATCTTTTATTGGTTTTGTATGATATCGACATCGATGATCTTCTAGATTAGATCGATCATAAATCGGGTCATAATCGTATGAAGCGTTCTTGTGGAGAAACTGTATTCAGATAAACGTAGCTGATGAAATCTCAAATGAATCTTTCATAGGCTAGCTGACAGTTTCGATAATCTACGGGCTAAGTATGAATTTTCACCGGAGACATTCGAGGGTCGAACAGTTATAGCGATCGCAAGCAGTCCGACAATCACAGTAGACGGATGCTGGGCGAGCGACGCGAGCTACGTCGGTACTTACTCTCGTTAGGGGCCAGTCACAGATCCTCGACCGACGAGCAGGTCGGTACTTGGAGTAGATGTTCCTTTTGCTGGGTCTGTAGGGGTCCGATCTTAGGTGAGCGCACGGCTGTGATGATCGGCAGTACGATGGGAACTGTCTTAGGTGGCGCCCAACGTTTGCTGTCTTCGGACAGAAGTATACGCCCGCACGCATGCTGATGGACTACACGCACGCATGGTGGACATACGCCGCAACGCTTGGATGGCTACGGCATGCACGCCTGGTGGACATCGCCGCACGCATGATGGATGGACTATTACCAGTTCATGATGGATTGGCATACGACGCCGCTGGATTTGGATGGTCATACGTGTTGACATTGTTGTCATTGTGTGCGTGTCATTGTCACATAGGTTGCATCACTTCACGTGAGCGTTGACATTGTTGTCATTGTGTGCGTGTCATTGTCACATATGTTGCATCACTCCACGTGAGCGTTGACATTGTTGTCATCGTGTGCGTGTCATTGTCACATATGTTGCATCACTCCACGTGAGCGTTGACATTGTTGTCATCGTGTGCGTGTCATTGTCACATATGTTGCGTCACTCCACGTGAGCGTTGACATTGTTGTAACCGCGCGTGCGTGTGTCGTTTCAGGTCGCATCCGTAACAAGCCGGAGTGTGATGACTTTGACGACTTCTACGATGTTCTATCGCTGAACGTCATGTCGGCAGAAACGTTCCAGCTGCCGTGCGACGAGAGGTACCCACTGTAAATATTGATTTTCTGTCGTCTCTAGAATTAGTGCCCCCGCGTGCGACTCTGGAAACATGTGCAATGCAGCGGCCATGTTTGTGGCGGTGCGATGCAGCGGCCATGTTTGTGGCGGTGCGATGCAGCGGCCATGTTTGTGGCGGTGCGATGCAGCGGCCATGTTAGTGGCGGGGCTGCAGCGGCCATGTTTGTGGCGGGGCTGCAGCGGCCATGTTTGTAGGGACGCGCGCGGGGCCCTTTTGCTAGGAATCGATGGACGCTGTGACCAACAACTACGATTCCGGCATTTTTTGGCAAATCTATATTTCGTTTTATACATATTTTTACTATTATCGTAGGTCTGGTAACAACCTCCAGAAATTCTGTTTATATCTATTGTATATCATTGTAGAGAGGATGCGTGATGTATCGGTGGATCGATTGTGTTTTTGAATGATAAAACAATTGTCAGTTGAAGAAACGCTGCAGTTCTGATTTCAGTTTTAGCTCGCATAGTATTTCTGTTCTTCTCAGTTGAAGCGATAACGCTATATGTGCGAAGGGAAATCTTAGGTTGCGTCAGCATTTGCAAGCGTGTACTACCTAGGTTCTGCGGTGCGTTCTCTCTCAGTCTAAATACTCTGCATGCGTATGTCTGTCACATGTTTGCTATACTAACCTTGAGCAAACATGGCGGGTCTTGTTCATGGCATGTAGAGTTACACGATTAACAACTTGGGTGCGTAACATCCCAAGGTTGATGTTCTTCGTCAGCCATGTTTTATAGCTAATAGTGTTATAGTTTAATAGATTGCATACGTCGTTGTGCTTTGTTTATAGTATACTTGTGTTCAGTGGAGCTCTGTGTGTGCCTTGGGTCTCAATGGATGCAATAGCTCATAACATTGGTGTTCTTTACATTCGTACACTTATTACGTATCATGATGTGTTGTAAAGCAATGTTAACTAGGCAAATGATCGTTATATGAAATGGCATTTAACAGTTGGCTTTTACTAAATGCTCATGTAACCAACTAATTCTATTCTGTATTGATCTATAACACGCCATTCCTACGGATAATATTATTAGCTATCCCTTGACCAATAATTTCTTAAGTTTATCAGTTATGTACCTGGGGCCCGTTGTCAGAAACTTCGTAAAGTTACGATTAATTTTAAGTCTAAGGTTAATGTTAAGACTAATTTTTTTCTGACAACGGGCCCCTGGTATATTGCGTAGCTCTAATGTACCAACACCAGCACTGACCTTAAGTGACCTTGTCACTAAGTCGCTCAAATACCATCGGGGTGCATATTCCGTACGTGAATTCTAATTTACTATTGCTAATTAACTAATTTACGAATTCTAATTAACACCGATCTTACCAGCATGACAGTGTATAGAGCATGCATCATTGAGACTGCCATGGCCGCTCTCAGAGCCTCTCTCTCTCTCTCTCTCTTGCACGTGGCTGCCTGCCGTTTGCTTGCGTGTGTGCACACACGGTAACAACAACGCGTGTCTTGTGTTTTCCGCCCGCAGCAGCGATGTCGATCCGCGTCTACGACGTGCGTTTCCTGGTTGCAGGACGTTCTTCCGCTTCGAGGCTGCGTGGGACAGCTCTCTGCACAACTCCACCTTGCTCAATCGCATCACAGCGAGCGGCGAGCACGTGCATATGACCATCAGTGCATGCGTGCGTGTGCGTATATCTTCTGTCCGTGTAATTACAGCAACGTTCGCCCGCCACCTAAGAACATCTTCCCATCGTACCTGCCGATCTCACAGCCGGTGCGCTCACCTAAGATCGGACCTCTACAGACGCCCAGCAACAACGGAACCATCTACTCCAAGTACGACCTGCTCGTCTGGTTCGAGATCTGTGAGCTGGCGCCTAACGGAGAGTAAGTACCTGACGCTAGTCTCGCGATCGTCGCCCGCATCGTCTGACTGTGATTTTGTCGGTGACTGCGTTGCGATCGCTATAACTGGTTCGACTCTCTCGAATGTCTCGGGTGAAATTATCGTAGCCCGTAGTTATTCTGTAGGAGCTGTCAGCTAGTTCCTTATGTGAAATGATTCCATTTGAGATTTATAGCTATCGTGTTATTTCTGAATTACTAGTTCTCACAGAGAACCTTCAGACTAGTTGATGATCCCGATTTATGAGCGTATTCTATCTAGAAGTATAATTCGGATGTCGATCATGCATAATTCAGAACACAATTACGAGGATCCTGGTTTGATTCCTAGGAGAGTTAGGGTTAGGCCTTGTATTTCGCGTCTAGTTGTTAGAGCTCGTAGCTTGTGTTCGCATTACGATCAGTTGTATCGTGTTCGATGATCGGGATGCGAAATATTCTCAGGTTGTCTAGCCAGGTAGACGACGCGTTTAACGTTGGTTTGGTGTGTTACCGCTGACATTGTCCCGACGCAGTGTTGTGAGTGAGTGAATGACCCCGGCGCAGTGTTGTGAGTGAGTGAGTGAGTGAGTGACCCCGGCGCAGTGTTGTGAGTGAGTGAGTGAGTGACCACGACGTGCGACTGTTACAGGTACCTGCCAGCTCTCGTTGACCACGTGAGGGACCAGCCCGGCCGCGGCACGTTCCTGCTGCATCATGGGATACAGCGGAGGATCGCCATCTGCGTCGCACACGAGACGGGACCGGATCTCGTCTGGACGGACATCAAGGAGCTGGTCATCGGTGAGCGAGGCGTTCGTGTGACCTTGTGACCGTGAGCTTGTGACCGTGACCTTGTGACCGTGACCTTGTGACCGTGAGCTTGTGACCGTGACCTTGTGACCGTGAGCTTGTGACCGTGACCTTGTGACCGTGACCTTGTGACTGTGACCTTGTGATGTGACCGTGACTTTGTGATCGTGAGCTTGTGACCGTGACCTTGTGACCGTGAGCTTGTGATCGTGACCTTGTGACCGTGAGCTTGTGACTGTGACCTTGTGATCGTGAGCTTGTGACCGTGACCTTGTGATCGTGAGTGCGCGCGTCGTTGTCACAAGTGTCACTCTGTGGCAGTGCGTCACTCACGTGTATCTTTGTGTGTACATGTGAAACTTTCATGTATGTTGGTTTCATCCCGTTCCAGGAGCGCTGACATTGTTGTCATTGTGTGCGTGTCATTGTCACATATGTTGCATCACTCCACGTGAGCGTTGACATTGTTGTCATTGTGTGCGTGTCATTGTCACATATGTTGCATCACTCCACGTGAGCGTTGACATTGTTGTCATCGTGTGCAGTGTCAATTGTCACATATTTGCAGTCACTCCAGCCATGAGCGTTGACATTGTTTGTCAATGCGTGTGCGTGTCATTGTCACATATGTTTCATCCAACTCCCCACTGAGCGTTGACATTGTTGGTCACCGTGTGCGTGTCCATTGTCACATATGTTTCATCACTCCAACGTGAGCGTTGAAACAGGATTTATTGTATCGTGTGCGTGTCTAATTGTCAAGCATATGTTCATCACTCCCTGAGCGTGACAATTGTTGTCATCGTGTGCGTGTCATTTGTCACATATGTTCCATTGCACTCCACGTAGCGTTGACATTATTTGTCATCGTTGTCGCCGTGTCATTGTCACATATGTTGCATCACTTCCACGTGAGGCGTTTGACATTGTTGTCATCGTGTGCCGTGTCATGTGTCACCACCCGCCAACCCGCCCATTTTTTTAGTTGCAATCACTCCACGTGAGCGTTGACATTGTTGTAAACAGTCGTGTGGCGTGTCATTGTCACATATGTTGGCATCACTCCCACCCTGAGCGTTGAACATTGTTGTCATTGTGTCGTGTCATTGTCACATATGTTGGAATCATCCAGCGTGAGCGTTGACATTGTTGTATACAGCGCGTGCAGTGTAAATTGTCACATTGTTGCGTCAACTTATTTGCCAGTGAGCGTTGACATTGTATGTTGTAACACGCGCGTGCGTGTGTCTTTCAGGCAGGTCGCATCCTGTGAACAGCCGGAGTGGTGATGACGTTTGACGACTTCTACGATGTTTTCTGGTTCGCTGAACGTCATGTCGGCAGAAAACGTTCGCAGCTGCCGTGCGACGAGAGGTCCCCAACTGTAAATATTGATTTTGCTGTCGTCTCTCAGAATTAGTGCCCCGCGGCGACTCTGGACAAACATGAAGCAATGCAGCAGTGTGATGCAGCGGCCATGTTTGTTGGCGGTGCGATGGCAGCGGCCATGTTTGTGGCGGTTGGCGAATGCAGCGGCCATGTTTGTGGCGGTGCCAATGCGCGGCCATGTTTGTGGCGGTGCGACATGCAGCGGCATGTTTGTTGGCGGTGCGATGCAGCGGACCGCATGTTTGTGGCGGTGCGATGCAGCGGCTCATGTTTGTGGCGGGGAGCTGCAGCGTGCCATCGTTTGTAGGGGAAACGCCGCGCGGGCCCTTTTGCTAGAATCGATGGACGCGTGTGACCGAACAACTACGATTCCGGCATTTTTTGGCAAAATCTATATTTCGTTTTTAATACATATTTTACTATTATCGTAGGCTCTGGTAACAACCTCCCAGAAATTGTTTTATATGCGATTGTAAATCGGTAGAGAGGATGCGTGATGTATCGGTGGATTTTCGATTGGTTTTTTTGAAAATGATAAAACAATTGTCAGTTGAAGAAAACGCGGCAGTTCTGAAATTTCAGTTTTAGATTCGCATAGTATTTCTGTTCTTCTCAG
>NW_014577589.1:118167-122265 GCF_000485595.1 Priapulus caudatus
GCTTTCTCTCTTTCTCTCTCTCTCTCTCTCTCACTCTCTCTCTCTCTCTTGCTTTCTCTCTCTCTTTCTCTCTCTCTCTCTTGCTTTCTCTCTCTCTTTCTCTCTCTCTCTCTCACTGTAACAAATACTTACCAAATTGACCAACCTCTATTGTTGAATCGTTTAAAAATGTACTAGAAAACTGAAATTGCATTGTTACTAGACAATCTTATTCGCTAAACGTCTGCTTCGTTCTTATATCGATAAGAAAAACGCTAAATATAATGAGGTTAGCGTCATGAAATTGTCCGTTAGCTCGATTTACAGAGAAAAATTCTGTGGCTCATTGCGTGTTGAAGTAGTTTCTTTCCACGTAAATTGCTCTGTCTGACGATGTTCTTTAATCGTTTTAATTGTTAATTCATTGTTAATTGTGTTATGTTAATTGTATTTGAGGTTGTTGATACTGTAAAAGTTCGTACTAACTGTTGCCTTACAAACAATCACACGGAGAAATGTTCTCACTCATCTGGCGAAAGTTGCGATACTTTTTCTTGAAGGAAACCTCGCATACAACGAGGGCATGCTAAGATGTAGTAACTCAGATTTGGATGGTATTGTTGTCGTGTTAATCTCGGTGCTAGAGTAACCTCTGATGTTCACGCATTTCAGATTGAGAATTGTGCTCAGCCAGCTGTCATATCCAAAGATCTGTGTGTCGCCATCTTTGGTCGAGACGCACGTACAGCGTCTGCCTCTAGGTAAGTGCCGTGGTCTCACACAACAGCTGCTGACGTGTATACGCATAGATAGATACTCCACGTGAACAGACGTCACTGGTAGCATGTACGAAAAGAAGGCCCAGGAGTCTCACTCTAGATGTAAAGTTTGAATATGAGTTTCTAATTTCCAGCATGTTAACACGTAATCTGATTGCTCGCAAAAGTATTTTAGCTTTCAAATTTAAGATGAGCCTTTTGGGGTTGTTTTGAAGATATGTGAACTTTACGTTCCATCTTCTGTATCAGGTCGTTAGATAGACTAGAACTGAAATACGTTGGCTGTAGTGTGATAGTTGTTGTGTCCTGTCCTCTCTAGGATATAGTGTACATGACCTATAACCATGACCAGGTTGATTGTCCTGTATATAGCTGAATGACAACTGTTTCCTGCATGCTGACTTGATTACTATTTTGATAATCTATACAGTCGTGATGAATGCACAATACGATTTATTTGTATTTAAACTAAATTTTATCGCCAAGCTACTAGTAGATATGGTCATACGTGCATTTCAATGCTAGAAATAATTTTAGATGGGCTTCTATGTATTGCGTGGTCAAATGCGTATGTCGATCTATAGTTTACTTTTATTATTATATATATTTATATTATTATTTTATGTTTGCTATATATATTGAGTTTGTATTAGAAGTTGCTGGTTGGAGGTGCATGCCTGAGTTTTGTGAAGTAGTGTAAAACAATCACAATCATGATGCTACTGTCATGAGTCGTTAGTTGTTCCCCAGCTAATGTTGTCACCTTTATGAGTATGTTTGCACGTAGCATGTCAGTGTCACATGCAGCTTGATCACGTTTACGATCCGATCCGCATATATAATTATTATGAGTTCGAGTTATAATTTTCTCTAAAGTTACGATCAGCATAATTATTGTAGGCGAGTTATTTTCTCTAAAGTTTGGCTGCATGTTTGACATCCTTACTTATTGTAATTTTGTGTTCCCTGCAACCCTCGGGGCAATAATCGCTTCACAACTCCCCTGAAATTTGTTTTTTTCACATTGTTTTTGAGTTTGCCGGTTCACATTGTTTGTGAGTTTGCCGGTTCGCATTGTTTTTGAGTTTGCCGGTTTGCATTGTTTTTGAGTTTGCTGTTTTTGTGCTTATGTGTGTTTTGCTGCTTTTTCTCTTTGTCCGTCTCACGACTCGCCGATTCTAGATCCTCGCTGGTTGCGATTTCTAGATCACTGAAGAATTTTTTCGGCGCGGGATACAAGGCCCTAGACTGCAACCGCGTCACCGGCGTCTATGAGCTGGTGCTTAAGCGCGCCACAGAGCCGGGTGAGTGAGGGCGCAGACATTGATGATGGCGCCCGTCTATGTCGCTTGATCGCGTTGTTGTTCGGTGAACTGTTGATGAGAGATTCGGCAATCTCCGAGCAGATGGTCTCTTGATGATCACGAGTAGCTAACAACAAATTTATATACTTACATGTACGTGTGTGTGTGTGCGTGCGTGTGTGCGTGTGTGCGTGCGTGCATGTGAGGGTGTGTACGTGTGCGTGAAAATGGGAAAAAATGAGATAAATAGAAAAATATAAATGTGAGGAAAATTTACGAAGAAGTTTTATACTATATTTTTTACCAAGAATCTATGCCACTCTATACAGGACTTTGTCGTTCTAACTTAGTGTCGTTGGTTTCCGCGGCAACCACGTTATACTAATAATGGCGCATCGATCGTCACAGGAGTGCAGCGACGTCAGCGTCGCGTGCTCGACACCAGCTCCACCTATGTGCGGGGCGAGGAAAACCTGAACGGGTGGCGCCCTCGTGGTGACAGCCTCATCTGGGAGCACCAATGGGAACTGGAGAAGTTGACCAGACTAGAAGAGGTGAGCCGCCGCTGCTGCTGCTGCCGCTGCTGCTGCTGCCGCTGCTGCTGCTGCGTGTAGCACCGTCGTTAGAAGTCCGAGTCGATCTCTTGAATGGAAGGATGGAGTACAATGAGTGATTGAAGAGAGGGAGAGGGGTTCTATGTAAAGGAACGAGAGCAGGAAGCAGGTGGGGGACAATGATAGAATGGAGGGCTGGGTAGTGGAGCGTCACTGTGACAGAACGAGGGAGTGTAGGTTTCACTTGAAGCCCGATGGCCAAACAAACTCAAACGTGTACGGATGACCTGTTATCGTGTCCTATCTCAGCAGGATGGCAGGATAGTAGGATGGAGTAGCAGGGTAGTAGTTGTAGGTAGCAGTGTAAGTACACTGATTGGCCGAATCACACTCCACTACGCGTTGCTTACATACACTACATAGCATGTGCCTTCGAATCCACCTCGCTGTCAGGATTAACAATCTGCGATCTTGATCAGCGATCCACCGAAACAAGCGGACAGCTGTATCTGCGTGCTGGTACCGTATCGCGTCGCATGTGCTGCGAGAAACATTTACTTTACATAATTACTTATAATATTAATCATTGCATAATTACTCAACATCTTACGTTCGTTCTTGTCAACACGATGCGTCATTGTCGCTCTCCTCGCGTGTTTCCGCAGGTTGAGCGCGCTCGACACGTGCTGCTGCTGCGAGAAAAGATCATCGACGACAAATGCACGCTGAAGGAAGACAAGCACGTCGCAAACCTCGTTGCCAAGGCGACGGGCATCCCGGCGTCTCCCAGCAGGAAGCCGAGTGTGGAGCCGGAGGGGAAGCAGAGCTCTCAGAAGGAGAAGCTGCAGAAGGACGAGAAGGAGGAGGACACGGGCAACAGGGAGCTGTACCTCACCTCCAAGTGTCTGAAGTTGCTGCAGCAGGGCAGGCTGCCTCTCGATCCGACACCGCCGACCGGCGTCAAGGTACGATCTTCACCTGGTCCGCGGTCTCTACGCGCTAGTGTTTGTTATAGAGAGTGTCACAGCTAGCATTGACTATAGAGAGAGTCACAGCTAGCATTGACTATAGAGAGTGTCACAGCTAGCATTGACTATAGAGAGTCACAGCTAGCATTGACTATAGAGAGTGATGGCTAGCATTGATAATAGACTTGTATTTGCTATATAGAGTCCGATAGCTAGTGTCAAGCACGGTAGTATACTCAGGAAACTAAAATAAAACGAATCTACAAATCTAGTAGCACTCTTTAGGAACTGGCAGGGGTTTCCCATATATAAATATATACATACATGTATATATATATATCAGGAGTAGATAATAGGGAAGGAGTGTGACTTCAATAAACAAGGGAAATTCGTCATTTACTAGCCTTATAATACCTACGATTTACTACGCGTAACTCATCCAACTTGAGCTCAAATCGTACACAGTACATTCGCTTAGCATCGTGCGAAATCATTAATTTTCCTCGTATACACC
>NW_014577589.1:124580-136727 GCF_000485595.1 Priapulus caudatus
GCTAGAACCTAACCTGAGGTACGTCCAATCATGTCTGCAATCTCACCCAACATGCTAGAATCTAACCTGAGGTACGTCCAATCATGTCCGCAATCTCACCCAACACGCTAGAACCTAACCTGAGGTGAGTGCCAGCCGTGCATTTACCCCCTAAGGAATGTCTCGCCTAATAAATGTTTGCACTAGCGAATGTTTCTCCTAGTAAATATTATAATGGTAAAGTCATATGACTGCAGAAGCTGATAATGTTGTACGCGGCAGGTTTCATACAGCTTGTTCGCTCAAATATGACCTTACAAACCGTGTGATTGGTTTTCTGATTCTAAAAACAGAATAAGAGGGTTATATATACACTAATAAGTTCACAGAATTTTTCAAATTCCCTAAATGTATTTCATCGGGACCGTCATTTCACACTTAGACCGGTGTCGCCATCTGGGAAGAAGAAGTCACACTCCTGTGACAACATTCAAGAGGCTGCCAAGGATTTCTCTGACAGAGCAAAGAAGTCTTGCTCATCTAATTCACTCAAACAGGTGTGTATGTGTATGTGCGTGCGTGCGTGCGTGCATATGTATGTGTGTGCGTGCGTGCGTGTGTGTGTGTGTGTGGGTGTGTGTGTTGTTTGCTGTTGTGTTGTGTGTGCGCATGCGTGTCTGTGTGTGTGTGTGTGTGTGTGTGTGTNGTGTCGTGTGTGTGTGTGTGTGTGTGTGTGTGTGTGTGTGTGTGTGTGTGTGTGTGTGTGTGCGTGTCTGTGTGTGTGTGTGTGTGTGTGTGTGTGTGTGTGTGTGTGTGTGTGTGTGTGTGCGTACGTGCCATGAATGCTTGTATGTGCGTGTGTAGTGTTTTGCTGCCGCTGTGCACACTTCTCGTCGTTGACGTGTTTTCCACGCGTTGCAGATGAGTCTGTTTGTACCTGAGATTGAGGAGGTGAGGCTCTCTCCAGTCGTCTCACGCAAGGGCTGGCTCAACTTCCTCGAGGAGAAGACCAGCGGCTGGGTCAAGCGCTGGGTGGTAAGTTCTAATTTCCTGATGTGTAATCATAAGCCAGGCGAATCGCAGCAAGCAGCAAGAACTGATTGATTCAGTGACGTTGCTATGTGCAAATCGTATTTATTTTTCCGTGCACAAGTTTGTAATGCAGTCATTCCTAAAGACACGCAAAGAATGTGTTTTTTGATCCAACTAACTCCGCAAGACTATATTATGCAATGGAGTTGTGACCATGGCATGAACCACAACCAGTGATTGGTGTTACACAATACAACAAGACACCATGACAATACAACAAGGCAACATGACAATACAACAAGACAACATGACAATACAACAATACAACATGACAATACAACAAGACAACATGACAATACAACAAGACTACATGACAATACAACAAGACAACATGTCAATACAACAAGACAACATGACAATACAACAAGACAACATGACAATACAACAATACAACAAGACAACATGACAATACAACAAGACAACATGACAATACAACAAGACAACATGACAATACAACAAGACAACATGTCAATACAACAAGACATGACAATACAACAAGACAACATGACAATACAACAAGACTATTATGGGACTGGGTTACGATCGTAGCATGTGGCCTGACCACAACCAGTGATCAGTATTGGTGTCACTGACAGTGAATAACGTCAGTTATTGCTGTTAGTTCTCATCGTATCGTGTCGTTACATGCTGCGCGTGTGTGTGTGTGTTCACAGGTGGTGCGTCGTCCTTATATCTTCCTCTACAACAACGAGAAGGACCCAGTGGAGAGAGGTCTTATCAACCTCGCCACGGCACAGGTGGAGTACAGCGAGGACACACAGGCCATGCTGCAGGTATGTAACCTGCCTGCCGAAGATTAACATGAGAAGGAAGCGAGAGAGGAGAGGAGGAGGAAGGGAGAAGAGAGACGAGTAAGAAGAAGGAAGGGTGGGATGGTGAATGGGAGGGACGGGATGGGAGGAAAAGAAGATAGAGAAGAGAAAGAGGGCAGAGGGGAGGGAGGGAGGGAAGTGGGAGAGCAGGGAAAGGAAATAGAGGGGAGGTAGAGAAGTAGAAGAGAAGGGCAAGGAGGTAGAGCGGAAGCAAAGGAGGAGTGAGGAGGAGGAATACTGAGAGAAGCGTTGCAGGGAGGGGAATATTCAGGCTTACTCGTCATAGTCTAAAGAGCTGTGAGGGAAACAGGGGCAGAAAGAGAAAAAGACATAGAGTGGGAGAGAGAGAAAGAGAGGGCGAGAGAGAGAGAGAGAGAGAGAGAGAGAGAGGAGGGAGGGAGAGAGAGAGAGAGAGAGAGAGAGAGCAGGGGGGAGAAAGGGGGGAAGAGAGACGGAGAGAATGGGAGAAAGAGGGGGAGAGAGAATGGGAGAAAGAGGGGGAGAGAGAGGGAGAGAGAGAGAGAACAATAAAGAGGGGGCGTGGCTAAGCCATGAAGCATGATGTCACACACGCATAGCTGTCATTCATCGCAGTCGTTGTTCTTAGATCCTGCACTCACTTATCATTGTCTCTCATTCATCCGCTCCCACGATCTCTTCCTCAGGTGCGCAACACCTTCTCCGTCTGCACGAAGCATCGAGGGTTTCTCATGCAGACGATGGGAGACAAGGAGGTGCACGACTGGCTCTATGCCATCAATCCGTTACTCGCCGGGACTATAAGGTGGGTAGCCGCTGGTGGTCATGTGTCGTCTATCGCAGCACGAACTTAGCAGATCTACATCATGCCTGATTCCTCACGTAGCCATGATGGACCCGAGTGAATGCGTGCAGCGTAATAAATGTCACTAATTTATATGGGAGTAAGACTTCTCATATGTAATTAAATTGAGAGAGGATGAACGATATGTTCATATATATATATATATTTATTTATTTATTTATTTATTTATATACGATACGTCCACATTAATAATATACTTATACTTAATAACGTGATAATTTTCCATATTTTTATGATAATATTATATACGTGCACGAATTAATCTATCAAAATTAAATGAAATCAACATGCCTCAGACCTACTGGCACTATAGCCTCTCAGTCCCTCTCTATTCTATAATGAAGGCTGCAGTGTTTTACACGCACTAACCTCACACGTATGTTAGTTCTACAGAGTGTAGTGAGGTGTTCGCAGGTGGGAAACCTTACAGGGGGAACGCAACGTGAACGCTCCTTCTACAGAGTGAATGCACGTGGCACATCTCACAGCAGTCTCTCAAAAGTCGAACGTGTTCACCCCCCCCACCTACCCGCACCACCCCTGACCCCTGACCTCTGACCTCACCTGACCCCTGACTCCTGACCCCACCCTGCCCTTGTCCCCTAACCCCACCCCGCCCTTGTCCCTAACCCACCCCATAACCCCTCACCTCTGACTGCACCCCCTGACCCCACCGTCGGCTGCCGCTGCCCAACAACGTGGAAGCCAGGTTGCTAACGACCGCCAGTGACATTGTTGCGTTCTGCTGCAGTCGAAGCTGTCACGAGGACGTGTCAACATCACACCGGAAGAAATAAACTGACTAGTGCGGGACTGCTGTCCACACCCACGCCACTGTGTTCTCACAGTCCGACCCAACGTTGCAGAAGTATTTGTCTCCAGTCGCAGTATATCGCCGGCGTAGGCTACGTCATATTATCATCTCAGAGCAGCAGCAGCAGCAGCGTGCAGGAGCGGGATGTGGGAGACGATTGATAGGCTAGAAGCAGCCGCCGGCCGCCATTTCCAACATGTAACCGTGTGACGAGGGGCGGCGCGGCGGCGGCGGCGAGGGCGGCGGCGGTGGGGGGGGCCGTAATCCCAAATCGAAAAAAGTCGGAGAAAAAATTGCGTTATTTTTTTACCTTGGTGTCATCGTCGGTCCGCCGTTTCGGTTTCTCTCCCCAACCACATCCGCACCCTCAGCTGGGTCGGTCAAGGACATTAGCTTTGCATAAGTGTCGCGTGTCGTTTTCATTCAAATTACGTTTTAACCAAGAAAGTCGGCGTTTCGACGTTTCTCACGAAATACTCAATTCCGCTCAGTGGGACGCAAAACTCGAAAGCATTCACGAAGTAATTCTCGAGAAGTTGCAATTCAAAGTAACCTATCCATCTCTTACGCAGTCTTTCACGAAACAGTGAACTCAGGCCGAAAGGACCGAAGCTCTCTATCAGCCGTCGTCGTAAGACACCCCTGCGCGCGTGATCGAGTCAGCGACCGATCGCATTAGCTCCCGTATTGGCGTAGCGCAAGAAGCGAGTCGGGGACCGCACTCCGCGCGCGCACGCTCTGGTCACTCGGTTGATGCGCGTTGTCATGGCAACGGCTTGCTGCGCAGCTGGCTCCGGCCGAGCGTCGTCCCGCCCGGGTGTGTGCGGCACGCAACATGGCATGGAGGCAGCCGGGGGTGCGAGCGTGCGATGGTGAGAGGAGGAGGAGGAGGAGGAGGAGGAGGTGATGCAAGCATGCCGCGTGTCAGCAGCCAGACAACCTATATCCCAGCCTCCCAACACACGCCCAGTGACGCGCACGGTCAAACCGCCTCGGCTCCTGGTCGAGTGTTGCGTGTCACGACGCTTCGACATTCCCGCGGTGGCCTGTATGGATAGCCGGTCCGTATTCGTCACCCTTCTTTGGTCGCGTTCCCTGTGCTACCCTCTCCCCCATCACCGCGCGTCCTCCCTTGTAAGGCTTGGACCCTAATATGATAGGGACCTTAATATAATAGGGACCCTAATATGATAGGGATCCTAATGTGATAGGGACCCTAATGTGATAGGGACCCTAATATGATAGGGTCCCTAATATGATAGGGATCCTAATGTGATAGGTTCCCTAATATGATAGGGACCCTAATATGATAGGGACCCTAATATGATAGGGACCTTAATATAATAGGGACCCTAATATGATAGAGACCCTAATATGATAGGGTCCCTAATATGATAGGGATCCTAATGTGATAGGGACCCTAATGTGATAGGGACCCTAATATGATAGGGACCCTAATGTGATAGGGACCCTAATATGATAGGGACCCTAATGTGATGGCCATGTAACAAGTCTGTGTGATTCGCATGGATATCTTGGTTGTGCGTCGTCATGATCATGGCAGATAGGTTGTCTGACTGTAGACAGATAGGTTGTCTGACTGTAGACAGATAGGTTGTCTGACTGTAGACAGATAGGTTGTCTGACTGTAGACAGATAGGTTGTCTGACTGTAGACAGGGGTACGTGGGAATCGATCGCCTGCAGACTTGCACGCCAGCGGGAGTGACAACCCATGCAGTTATTGCTACTGGTCAAGGTCCCCCCCCCCAGCACCCACGCGCGCGAGCGGTAACGAGATTTCTGTTCTATTACAAACCGACTCTCAGAGTCTCAGAGAGCGCGACGTCTCATATCAGAATTTCACTTGACGCACTCACGTAATGCACATGGGAACTGTGATAGACATTTTGTATATATTTTAGTTTCGGAGGAGGAGGAGGAGACATGAGGGGGTGGTGGCGGCGTCCCGGCGGTCCTACAGGCTGGTCCTGTGTCGCTCGCACGCACGCACCGCCCTCTACATGTGTTGTCTCATCTCATAGGGTCTTCCCAGCCTGCATTCGTATCGAAACAAGTTATCAGCAGTACACTGAACCACATTTTGCACTGATTCTCGCGAGATTTCGCGCACGCACCAGTTTAGATATGAAACGGAGGTCGACGCAAGGGGATTTCGTCGCCAGGGGGCGTAACGTGTCACCTGCTGATGAGCCTTGCACCTCTTTACAGATTACGTTTCCTTGCAGGCCATCCAAACTCTGTCATTGTTGTTAACATGTCATCGTGCATCAGCGTAACAATGAGACTGCAATCACCGCGTTTCATTACGTCTATAATGTTTAACTCGCGATCCACTGTTGCCATGGCTACAGTTGTTATGGCTACGGCGTGTCCTTTGCTCCCCCCCAGCGCGTGTGAGTCTGGCAGCAGTCTGCAGGGAGGGAGGAGGGAGGGGGTCCGTCGTGGGGTCGCGAGTGTTTGATGAGTGTTTGTACAGATCTCCAGAGAAAGAAAGAGGGCGAGCGAGAAAGAGAGAGGGAGATAGAGAGAGAGAGAGAGAGAGAGAGAGAGTTGTGCACCTTCCGCAGGGTGCTCGTGGTTGATGATGCAATGCGCATGCGCGGCCCCGCATCCCGTACCTGCACAGAGGGCAGCCTAAATTTTATGTCGTCTACTTAACTACTAGCTACTGCGAAACCGTGTAAATTATGCTGTAATTCGTGTATAAATGTATAACGTAAAGACGCTTTCGCCTAATTTAATTGCGATGAGTCACCGGTGGATTGCGCGTGCACGTACTTCACTCACGGTGAGATGTGTACGGAACAAACCTTTGACGTTTCCAGACGACGACAGTGACGACAGTGACGTTGACGATGATTAATAATGTAACGGTGGATTTATGCAGTCAGTCTTCGGTGCGATCACATAAAATAGCACTCGTACTATGTTTGTGCCGTGGGTTGTAACAGCAACGGTGGATAAGGCAGTCTATGAAACGTGTCTAGTTCTAGTATAGGGAATTTCGGTGGTTGGATTGGTGCGGCTTTAATTAAGGCATGCAGGGTTTTGATGAGGTGTATCTAGAAGGAAACCAGCGTGGAAGAAAGCTGGTGCATGCGCAGTACGGGGAGGAGCTCACGAATCTCTGTCGCTCCCATGAAAGATGTAACTGTTGGTGATTGATAGCATGGGCGACCGTGTGCACGTGTGTGCGTGACGTCATCGTCACCATGGTGACGACGGAAACCCCGTTACTCGTGTATCTTGATGAGAAATATTTACTTATTCCGACTATTTATCTCGATATATGGACATCGCGTTATATGACCATGTTGTTTCTGTGATGTATGTTTACTACTTACACGTATAGCTTATGAATAACGTATCGATAATTAAATCAGCGGCAGGAGAGAGAGAGAGAGAGAGAGAGAGAGAGAGAGAGAGAGAGGAACAGCGCAAACAAATAGAGGAACATACGCGCGAGGAAGGACCGGAGGAACAACAATCAACTGAAGATCATGTCAAGGTCGTGGTTTGGACAACGCGTGTGTTTTAGTGCTGCATAATACTCGTAGGTGGGATAACCGACAGATAGGTTAAATCCTATAGTCATCTAGTCATGCAGTGGGAACAGCCTACGTGTGAAAGCGTGGGTTTCCACCGCCTGGGGATATTGTTTCGACGATGATTTGCACTCTGAAATATATTTACAGAAAAGACGAGACGGCGCATGCGCTGCAGCAGTAGCGCTGTTCACCATCCTCTATGTTGTTAGCGAGGGGTTTTATCTAAGCCCTTCCATCTAGAGTCAGGATAGCGAGAGATAGAGAAAGCAAGAAAGAGAGAGTGTGTGTGTGCTTGTCAGGGATCCGTCTGGTTCAATCCGTGTTGCTATGCATATACAGCCTCGGAACGAGACGATAGAAATACAGAGAACAGGGGGAGAGAGAGCGCGCGCGAGAGAGAGAGATTGCAAATATATCTCAAAGTTGGACAAATTTGCTTGATTTGTTTTCAAGTGCAGCAGCTCTTGAGCGTGAGGATGGCATGATTTTAGAGGGTGGGGGTGTGGGAAGCAGTAAGTCCATATCTACAAATCTATATTTACCTAAATGGTGCAAGTTACAAAACGTAGTTTAGAGGAGACACTATATTATGTAGCTGTAGGCACAGGTTGTATTAATTGCATATATGCAGCTGTGGATCGTCGACTAGCGAGGACGTACGTCGTGCAACTCGAACTGCAGGCTTACGAGACGAGTGTAAAATTATGTTAATTACGTGTAATTTATTCGTAGTGTATATCGTATATATATAGCAACGCGCGTGTTTAAAACAAGCATTTCTCTTCGTGAATTAGACACTCGAACACACACACACACTTCTGCTCGCCTTCAGCGTCAGAATGTGCAGCGTGTGTGACAACAGTGTAAGCTATGAACTCTCACACAGCGTTGTAATTCTGAGTCGTGGGGCCGAATCAAGCGGTTCATACTACTTTTGGTGGTGAATTCGTAGTGAGATGATACAACCAGCACAGCTTCGTCGTTCTCATAGAGTCGGAAACGTGTGTAAATAAAGCTTACAGGTTCTTTGCAAATAGTAAACGAGAAGTGAACAATAATAGTCGGTGTGTGTATATGTGTGTGTATAATATATATATATATTATACACACACATCGGTAGCTGCATCAAGCTAATGTAGTTAGAGAGGTAAAGCCTGTTAAATTTTAGTCGAGTGTATATGACATCCACAATTAGCTATTATACTGACATACGTGTGTGTGTGCGTATGCGTGTGTGCGTGCGCGTGTGTGCGTGCGCGTGTGACGACGATATTTTATGTATGACGTCAGAGGACACGTGATGAGCCATGTACAGAATCTGTTGATATTTTTGCAAGTTTTATATTGTTTCGCACACGTTTTTCAGTTCGCCCGCGTAGCTTTTCTTGATATTTTACAACCCCTTGCGGAGTAGCTGTATTTCGCTACAGATGGCGGAGTGTTCCCAATACGAGGGCTTAGTGTGAGTCATACGTGATGACACACAACGTTGTGACGTGTCGCAGCACTTTCCCCCGTAAAATATCCGCGAACAAAAATGGCACAGCCCACCGCCAAGTTCTATTACGAGTATTTAGTTATACGAGATAACGTCTCTGTGTTGAAGCGTTTCTCCTAGTCCGTTCGACTTTTTTCGAAGTTCCGTTTGTCAGTCTACGGTCAACACCCGGTGGCAATGCAGCATTTCGAACGGTCAGTCGACGACGAAATATTTTGTTTGCAAATGGCGGTACGTCGCTGTTACTGGCAGACTCATTTCGCGTGCACTCGGTGGTCCCTCACGATGGTCACTTTAATGACCGGGTTAATAGTGTTTTTTGCTAATAGCGATTGTCGTATAAGGGTCAAAGTCACTGATCAGATGGTTGTGCTCCAGGAATTATGAGTAGTATAATAAAGTATAGATTCAACAAGAAAATTACCATTTTTCACCCACGGTACGGCAGATGCGTGTTTTGGGGGGCTTTGTATAAGCATTGCGTTCACACTTACTTACGGCAGAACTAGCAGATTTTGTAAACGACTGCCGCCATTTCGATGCGCCTCGGCAATGACGTGGCTTTCTATCGTGGCTTTGACAAACCCAGCGATTGGTTTCGACGTGGTTCGCAGAAAATTCAGGTTATTTTCTTGTTGAATGTGTTCTAGTAGTGTATATTCTTGTCTAGTCAGTGGAAACGATAGAGGAAAATACATTTTTGATATGTGTAATAGTTTTGGTTTCACCCCCCCCCCGCGACACAATGAAGGTTAGAAGGTGACCAATCCTTGAAGCCATTGGAGGGGGAAATGGTGAAAGGATATATGCTATCGTCGTCAGCCATTGATCGTCACTAGCTATCGTATTTCGTGCTCCTTGTTTAGATTAAGCATGGTCACACATCGCCAACAAGGCGGGTTACTCGTACCTAGTTGCTGTAATGGGAATTGCTTTATGGTAGTGTGATATCGGTGTGATAACGAGTGAGATCAGGTGGATTGTCAGTCCAACGCGCGGAGGTTCATGCATGTAAACCCATGGGGACGAGCAAGATGTATAGTAGGTTATTTATTCGACTGAGTTATCAAGTAATGGAAGCGTAATCACTGAGATTCATTTTCAGTTACGAGGACCAGCAGGTGTCGCCACCGGTGACTGCTGTGCGCGTGAACAATGCTGATGGCGGGAAAGCTCGTCTGCTAGCGCGAGAGAAAACGTGTGCGTACCACTCACCTATATATAACTGTTACATCTGTTATATATAGATCAGTGGTGCGTGCAGGTACATGGAGATTTTTGCATCGCACAGCAAAAGCCGGCTGCTGTGGGGAGCTAAAATTGGTCAGAGGTTTGTAGTGAGAGATGCCGTTGCTCGGTTTCCTGATTTATTCCTGTGTTTAATAGCATTGTTCAGCCGCACTGCAGAACAACCGGCAAAATCACGTGAATGTTTAACGATGCACAATATTGCTGAATCGTGTGGGGTTTTTTGTTGATAATCTATTGTAGGTTTATTAAAGATGTACATGATTATGACAGTCAACGATTATGAAGTTAGCGGTGAGAAAGTTTGGGGCGTTATGTGTGACTAGTGAGCGAGATCTGGTGGATATTGAAACGCGAAGCTCTGCTTTGCGCACGTGAATAAACAGACCCCCAGTAAACACTGCAGTAAAATTGACTGCAGTTCAGCAAGTGATGAATTGGCAATCTTCGCAAAAGGCACCCTCATTCCTCATTCCAGAAAAAGTTATCCATTGGAAATGTCGTGAAATTTTGAGTTTGTTTTGGCGTGCCGACGGACAGCAAATGAACTTTAGAGAACATATAGTCCTAGCAAAATCTAGTCAATGTTTCATACTGGTCACGAGTGAGCTCAGGTTCAACATTGCCAGTTTGAATTTAGTTGAGAGTTTACGCAATTGTTTCGCATTGTTTTGTAAAGTTTGGCATTGCTGCATGTAACAGTATAGCCGCATATGTAATATTTATTGAAAATAAAATGCCTCTTCTGAGTGCAGCCTACTGTCTCCTGTTATATCTGTGAAGGTATATATACCCTTTATATCCTGTTATATCTGTGAAGGTATATACCCTTTATATCCTGTTATATCTGTGAAGGTATATATACCCTTTATATCCTGTTATATCTGTGAAGGTATATACCCTTTATATCCTGTTATATCTGTGAAGGTATATACCCTTTCGTTATACTACACACAAAAACAGTTTATAAGATTGTCTCCTCATAATTGTCTCACCTTTGTTCCGCTGCCAACATTTCGCTCCTCACTGGAAGACGCGAGAATAAAAGAGAGGGTACGCGCTAGACAGAGAAAAAAAGCGAGGTTACACGCTAGACAGAGAAAAAGCGAGGTTACACGCTAGAGAGAGCGAGAGAGAGATATAGGTCACAGCTATTTGAAGTAGGAAATGATATAAATCGATGTGCATAATACATTATATATAATTAGTCTCTAGTTACTTCTCTCGCCTTCTCGCTCACTCACTCGCTCCTTCTCTGTGACTCTCTCCCTCTCTTTTTCTCTCTTTCTTGTGCGCGATAAATATATATGTAGGCCTATATATATATATATATACTCGCCTATCTCCGTTCTTCTAGTACTTGCTCACTTCCTTACTCCCCTCTCGCGGATGGTATCGCCCACGACCAGTCAAGCATGGAAAAACATTTGCAGGTAAATGGCCGTATTTCAGCCGAAACTTTTTCAACCCACGAGGCACAAAATGTGAATTTACGCCTATAATACACGCGCACGCGTGCGTGCGACGATACCCGCGTGTGCGCGTCCGTTAGTGGGTGTATATGTGTGTTTATGTGACTGTAAAACTGCGTAGTATAGCCGTATAGACATATTTTGTGCTTTGATAGGGTGAAAAAGTTGAGGCTGAAAACAAGCCATTTGCCTGGCAACTTTTCACCGTGCACCTGATGCCGTGGGCGATACTATCCGCGACAGGGGAGGGAAATATTGAGGGGAAGGAAGTGAGATGGGAGCAGGAAGGAAAAAGGAGAGAAAGGAGGGAGGAATGCAGACGGAGATGTGCACACGCAGGCGCAGTCACACGCGCAGACAAACGCACGTACGGCACGTACGGAACACACGCACGCACGTATGCACATATTCTATCTAATATAGTAATAGTAATCGTAAAAATAATAGTAAGTTTTGGCTGAAAAACGGCTGGCGACCTGTTGGTAAACTGCGGTGCTATAGAGGTTGTATGCGATACCATTTGGGGGAAGGAGAGGCAAATACTGAGGGGAAGGGAGGGAAAGGGGAGGAGGAAGGAAAGAGGAGAGTAAATGAGGGAGGGACCGTGGGAGGAAGGAATGCGGCGGGAGATGCGCACACGTACGTGCAATCACGCGCATACAAACACGCGTACCAATATACAAGCGTGCGTGCGACCATAGCCGCGTGTGTGCGTCCGTGTGTGTGTGTGTGTGTGTGTGTGTGTGTGTGTGTGTGTGTGTGTGCGTGCGTGCGTGTGTGCGTGCGTGCGTGTGTG
>NW_014577589.1:136737-138808 GCF_000485595.1 Priapulus caudatus
ATATATATAGTCAATGGCGCCGCGTGTGTGCTGTACGTGCGGGCTTGTTCTTGCTGCCAGTGCTCAAAAACTCTGTTGAAAGTCGCGCAAGTGCGCCGTGGGAATACTGTGTTGGCATTCTGGCTCTATTGAGTCGGCATTCTGACACAGTGGAGGCTATCGAGTCGGCGTGTATGTACTGCGACTCCCAACAGGAGTCGTGCGAGATGGCCGTCGAAAAGTGATTAGCCGGCACCTTGACTTGAGTGGATCGACGGAGGGACTCTGTAATACGGCGTTACAGTACATGCACACGACGTTACGCACACGCAGGCATTCAACACCCCGAGTAACCGATTGTAACCAATCATCGGTTACTTGGGTCCAACCGATGATCGATTACGAAATTACAACCGATTGACAACACTATAATATATAGATATCAGGGCCAGCAGGCGCATCCAGCAAGTGCCGTAGGAGCGAAGTCAATCTAGGGGGGTCCGGGGTTTTTGGATTATTTTGTATTAAATTTTTTTTATTTTGGATAGTCTGAAACTCAATTTCCTGCATTCTGAGCAATAAAAAGCCCATATATCAGACTGACAAATTTATTGTTTTTTTTAGGTAAAAAAAAAGGAAAAACGGGGGTTTTAGAGGACAAAGTGCAATATCTGAGATATGCATTTATCAACAGCTTGGATATACATAGAAAAGAGAAAACAGTACAATTTGTGTTAGACAAATATTTGCTACTATTAAACATGATAGCCAGACTACTGCCAGTCACAGTTCCTGTCAGACTGCTTCAGTTCCAAACAAGTGGACACAAACTACAGTGTATTTAGTCTACGATTCTGTCTTTTTTTTTCTTTTTTCTTTTTTTAAATTAGTGCCGGGCGGAGATAACCGACTCGTTTATAGTGCCGGGCGGCAACCGCGAGTGCCGGGCACACCCGCCCACCGTGGGCAGAACCCTGGATATATAACATTTTTATGCTTAGTACATTTAGTAGCCAAAACTTCCCAAATGCACTGCACTTTCTAAATGCAAAACTGGCTTATTAGTTTTGATAACCGTTATGTACCATGATATTAAAGGAATCAATTGACTAATAATTACTATTAATTTTATAAATGTGTAAATTGTAAAAATTGCAACTTGCTGAAAACTTTGCCACTATGTGGCAGTTAGAGAAGTGATTCACCAAGTGCTGATGACCGTAATTCCGAGTTTTGGAAGTGCACTGATTCCTTATCATGGCTTTTCTATTGCATTCGTCAATGTTTGTAAATTTGAAGTGAAATTAAATTGTAGGAGATAGCTTTTCCATGTGAGCAATCGAGAGCGTGATCCGGAGCAAAATCGTGTGAGTAAAAGAGGGGTAGCGAAGAGGGAGGGGGAAGGAGGGTCAAGGTGGGGGAAGAGAGAAGGGGGAGATATGTCAGATATACACTCACGTTCACGCATGTAGCATTTCGCTCCTCACTGGGCCTCGATCATAGGGTCTATGTCCCCCAGGGTACTGCCGGAACGTAACCTGGTAACTATTTGATATGGTATGGGTTAGGGAGTAGTCGTAGGCGACTCCCTATAGACTCGTTAGTGGAGTAGGTGAGGTACGGTCCGCCATATTAGATAGTGACCAGGGTACCTTTCGGTATACCGGACCGTACCCAGGGTACGTTCCGGCAGTACCCTGGGGGACATAGACCCTCTCAGCAGTGGCGTAGCCAGCAATTATTGGAAACAGGGGGGGCCAAGGCGAGGGAGCGAAGCGACCGAGGGGGTAGGGTGTGGGTGGGGTATCCCCCCTCCCACGGTAGGGAGATTTTTGAAAATTCGTGCATGAAAATGGCATTTTCTGCACACTAAAGAGTTCATATTAGGGTAACTATTGAGAATGGCATTATGCTAATCCTTATAACCCCCCTCCCTCGCTTTTTTATTTTTTCCACTCCGATCGCGATCAAACGTGGAAACGATGCCCCTGCTGTGGCGCCGGAAGCTCTGAAGGTTACACACGACCAGTTGTGACCCTTATCTTGAGCCAGTGAAAATGGGTACCGAACCAGTGTTTTCAGGAGGGGAAGA
>NW_014577589.1:138833-157856 GCF_000485595.1 Priapulus caudatus
AGAAGGGGAGATATTAAACACTCAAGTTTCACGATGTAGCATTGTCGCTCCTCACTGGGCGCTATTAGGGTCTATGTCCCCAGGTATTTGCCGGAACGTAAAACTGGTAATATGTGAGGTATGGGTACGGGTTTAGGGGTGTCGTAGGCGACTCCTATAGGACTCGTTAGTGGATTAAGGTGGAGGTCGGTCCGCCATAAGATAGTGACAGGGTACTATTCGGGATATACCGGACCGTACGCAGGGTAGTTTCGGTATACCGGACCGTACCCAGGTACGTTCAGCAGTACCTGGGCGACATAGGACCCTTCAAGCCTCACTGGGAGCGCATCCCATCTTCTTCCCCGAAGTACGGGATGCACCAAGCTCACACTCTCACATCGCATGCGCCACACACATAAACCCGGAGTTTCCGTTGTTTCATGTACATTAACAAAGATTAAAGTCCGATAATTTATATACAAGTATGCGTTTTATTTTTTAATGAAGAATAGCAAACACATCAAACGCAATCAAAGTATAATAGACAACTATATACGACACATTTTAAGGCCTATGGTATTTGCGAGCTAGTGAACCTGCCGAGACGGAGTGTGCGCTTTAAGCACCATTTACCAAAATTAATTGAGGGCGCACAAAACAATACAAATTTTCTGTTATCAATAAAAGCCAACCTTTACAAAGTTAAATGTTGCATTTGAAATTAATTAACAAAACAGCACGAAGCTTGTAACACATTAATACGCATATCGTCGGCTGTTGAATCAAGAAGAGCTAAATACATTATCAAAATCTGCAATCTCTCATCATTTTAAAACCTCATTAAGGCTTTCATTCTTTGTTTTGATTATGTGTTAATACATTGGTATTTTTATGAACAAACGAATTTTTTCTGCTTGGCGTCATTCACACAGCACACAGTATTTAAAAAGCCATGAATCAATTCTAATGAGCAATCACTTGTATGATACAGTAAGTATCAGCGAGAAAATACAAACAAATTTGTTGTTATTTCACTCATGGAGAAATATTAGTATTAATTTAATGGTAACAAAGTTGGGTTACGTGAGTTCTTCTTAATTTCACAGTAAATTCTGTAAGGAGTATAGCGAATGTAAGATCGTATTCTACTTCTTCGGTTTCACCTAGCAGTAAAAATAGCAAGCGACATCACCATTACATCGAACACTGCGCACTTATGGCACGCGACTGCTGGATGATATCACTCGCACAGACCACTGCTTAGCCATCTAGGGATAACAAGTGGCGTTTATGGCCTAAAACAGATGGTAACATCGCAAGCATATACGCATTGCCTGACATGAGCCGGCCCTCTCCTCATCCTCTCTCTTCCTCTCCTCGCAACCTTCCCCACGTTTTCCGTCGGCAAATTCTGGATCGATGATCTTCCCTTTCGCTTCTCCGCGGGCCGTTGGCTCCACGCGGGTTTCCCTAATGAGAGCTCTAGTGGATTCCCTGCCGCCCCGTCTTGCCCTCTCCACCTCCACCCGCGCAGCCGCCTCCCCCGCTCCTCACCTCCACTGTCCTCGCAGCCGCCTCCCCGTCTTCATCCCTGCCTTGCGCGTCCGCCTCCGTCGGCCCCGCCAGGCTCGCCCGGCTGTTCCATTCGCGCGCCGCTGCCTTCGCTACGTCCGGCGGCCGGTGCCGAGTCGTCGTTAGGCGCGGCTACGCAAGCACCCGCAGCGATTGCGACCTTGGTGTCGGCGCCAATGCCACGGCTTCTTCGCAGCTGTTTCAGCGAAGGCCACGTATCGTCTGTATTTCGGTGAGCTACGCGCATCTTCCCACCACCGCCCGCCATGATGGTCGTCCACTGCTGCGGCACGCCGGAGCGGCCAGGCGCAAGAGGGCATTATCCACAGGCCCGCGGCCGCACCTTGGCGGGTTCTGCATTGGCTCCGTACGCCCGACGCTCAACACCACGGCGCACCTGCGCGGAATTCTGCGCCGCCCGGCCCCCGCAGCTGAAGTCCCCGCAGCGCACCTTGGTGGGTTCTGCGCTGCGGCGGGGGGGGGGCGCGACCCTTCACGCGGACGTTCCCTTGTGGTTGCTCAGTGTCCGCCGAGGTCGCCGCGCCACTGCGGGCATGGGCGTGGGCCGGAATCGGACCGGCACGCCCCCGTCGGCAGCGGTGAGCGGACGACTTTGGACGGCGGGGGTTGCGACCCGGGTTGATTCGGCAGCGGCACGGGCAAAGCACGCGGGCGTCCTCGCGCGAGCGCTGCCGTATCATGACGACGTCGTCGACTGCAAGCGACAACAGGATCGACGGTGAAGTGCGCTTCGCCGAGAAAGCCGTCGCTCGAACACAGGGGGCGCTTGTCAGAAGGTTGAATCAATTCAGGCCATTGCTGACGCGATTTAGGGGCACAGTGCCAGAAGACATTTTGCCGCGATTTTTTAGTGTGCGATTTAAAAACTAGATTATTCTGAAAACAATTTGGGATTAAAAATATATTTAGATATTGCGGAATCTCTGGAACCCAACTGGTGTCTGAAAACACCTGACTCTGATCCCAGGACAATCAAAACCAAGATTTTGCCTGTTCCGAATAGGTCTGTCGATGGATATAGGCTAATGAAAACAAACACTGGTACGATCTGCGAAACCAGAGTATGGAAAACGTTTTGTAATATACTGGGAATGTGGCACACGCGGCTGCGTAGCGGTGCGTGGTTGGGTCCGATTGTACCCTACATGAACAATACGGCATTTAGCATAGCGAGAAGGTAACGGAAATTGGTGCGAGATTCAAACAGAAGTGCGGGCGGGCGGGGGGGGGGGGGGGGTGAGAATAGGGGTTAAACAAATTGATTTATTAGTTAGAAAACACGGAAATAACTGCGGCTGCATGCAGCAATGTATCGTTCACATAGTTAGAGCCGAGTAATATATGTATGAAAAATTTGGCAATAAAGAGATTTTCATTCTGATTCAACAGCCACGGAAGGTTTAGCAGGAAAGGATTATGCAAAGATATCGCTACAGCTGCTATTACACAGTGATACAACATTTTTACTAGTTGCTCAAATAAGATTACGCTGACTTACAAAATGGCATCCGTTAAAGATGCTTTTGATGTCAGTCCAATCTGCACAAAGTTACACAATTCCTTCATATGCTTGACATTATTTGAATTCAGTATAGAGATGAACGTTTCGTAAGTAAAACGAATATCAGAAACCACATAAACTATTTGTTAGTTATGCTTGTGAAGTAAAATGGCTACAGAAACCAGACATTGTCACGTGAATGAACCTTCAACAAGGCACCATGTCAGATCTATGATGAAAGTGGAAATCACTCTCTGTTACCTATTTACACCGTGGCACATGCACAAATATCACCGGCTGTAATTAAAATTTCTACACGAATTCTACGTTCACGACGAATTCTTAGTTCATGACCTACAACCAAAAACACAAGCACCCAAAGCATCTTCACAGATTTCCTACATCTATCTAAAACAATGTATATATGTAAAATGCAATTATGATGATTATGTTTAGGCTTATCACATACTACTGCATTATTATTATTATTTTGATACATGGGCTACCAGTTACATACTAATCAAAGTCTATACATATGTTTACAATTTCTATTAAACTAGAAGTCACAAATGTTCTTTATTTGGCCAAGTATTTCATCTCATTATCTTCTCATCATTTGGCAAGTTTACATTTTGCGAATAATACCTACTTTGGATTGTTGCAGTTCCCAAGCCATTAAACTATGTTGATTGCTCGTTTATAGTATAATTAGACTAAATATTACTTGATTGTGCTTCAATAATATAATAATAATCAATTAAACAAACCAATAATAATACTCACTATGAGTACAGCTGAGAAGGGTCCTATGCTCCCCCAGGGTACTGCGAAGTACCCTGTGTTCGTCCGGCTATACCGAAGCGATCCCTGGCGTCACTATCTTAATATGGCGGGACCGTACTCCTCTACTCCACTAACGAGTCTTAGGAGTCGCCTACGCTACTCCCTAAACCCATACCATATCAATAGTTACAGAGTACGTTCCGGCCAGTGTACCCTGGGGAGACATAGACCCTGATGAGCATGAGTATAATTGATAGAACTATTATGCTTTTCGCGGTAATTATAGTGCACCTTATTTACACAACTATGTTAGCGATGTACATGACAGTGAGCATCGCTGCACTAGTCGCTAGCAATTCACCGACCATTTATTGTTTTTTGATTTAATTTTCATTTCGTGATAACCTGATTTTAACTGCTGCAAGAGGATGTTTGCTGGTATTGACAATGGATATCGTTTGCTATCTAGTTACAATCTCACACTGCTCTAGCTGCAGTACATGAGATGATAACCACCCCTTCCCGGGCACCACTCACCCTTTCTACGGCGTACAATTAGTGAAGCTGACCATGGTAACAAGCTGCCCGAAGAAGATTTCAGGCTAATATAATAAATACATCTGCGGCTCTACATGCATAGTCTCTCTTTTACACCGCCATGACGGAGTAGTAAAGGTCAGTAAGCTTAACTGCCCTCTTGCACTAGACGCTCTGACTACTGATGTGACCGCATTTCATGCTTATTTTTCTCGCACGCAATGTACGTTGGGACAGAGAAGGAGACTGGGCTTAGCTTATCATGCAGGAAAATGCCGGATATTGTCTGAAATTCGACACACTATAAGATGCCTAACAGCTTGTATTCTCTTTCCCAATATTAGAATTATTATAACAATTGTGCGGTTACATTTAAAAATTTGTTAATTTTTTGGTATTTATATTCACCCAATGTTTTCAATTGAATTTTGTTTTTTTACAATTTCACACGGATGAGGCATTTCAATAACAATATAGATATACTATTCTTCACAGATTAGAATTTCCCGATAGCAGGTTTTTCATAAGCGCATTGGCCTGCCTTTACTTTCAAATACAATTACTCTAATTGATTTTTAATAACTCTACCAGACCGTATATATAGACAAAAATGGCCTTGAACGCTTCTAAAAGAATTAACTATCGTTAGGTATTTGGACCGCGTGGTTCCCCCTAAACAATTATGTGGTGAGTGAAAGCACATTGATAAGGAACGTATGGTATGAAAGTTTCACATGTGCATTGCAAATACACTATGATAGTGTTGCATTCTTTTGGCTCCGTGCTATAGCTGCAGTAGATATCAATTCTACATTAGGATTTCATTCAGGCCCGTTAGTAACCATAGGCAATAGGAGGCAAAATGCTCTAACAAATTTCTTTGGGGCCTTAAACGGCCGCCATACCCCACGCGCTATGTGGCTCGCTTCGCATCCTTGTTCTTTAATTACAAAACATTTTGCTCATACAAAAATTTACTCTGGCTATGAGCCGCTGATTTTATTAGTAATATTGTTGTGGGTAGCATCTATGAAAAGAACAGAGGGAATGTGTTAGTGAGTGACCTCCATCGACATTGGTAGTCCTTCAACACATCAGCCCAAAATCTGCATGAAAGCAAAAAAACAATCACAGTATTAGTCTCCGGTTAATACGTAACTAAGTACGGAGAGAACAACATCGCAGGTGTGTTGCAGATAATCGGTAATGGACATGTGAGCTGAAGATGCGATGCATTATGAGGTTTATCATAATTTCGAAAATATAGATACTGAATCATACTACTAAAATTCAGATAGAACCCTTAACGGCCGTTTTCAAAAGAGCGGATTTTGCTTTAATTCGATTTATTAGTCACTGCATCATAGAGGATATTTTGCTTACTCGCTTTTCTATGCAGTACAGCCTGCAACAGCTCAGAACGAACGCGACGCATTCATACCTCCATTACTCAAACTTAACACCCCTTGGTATGTGGTTCATTCCTCGCGCCGTATTGACTCAGGCTTCTTTGTGGTCAATGGACGGACACCACTTTACTGTCGATTCATAACACGCGCTGGCCGGTGCCGTCTGCTTTATTTTGTTTGGCAAGATACCCCGACATTTCAGAAATGAAGCCTATAAAAAGCGTCTATGAACCTTGTCAATGCGAAATACTTGTGGTTCAAAATCAAATTTGTCGCCACGTTGTTAGACGCCACAGTTTATGATTAGTAGAGGATGTGTCGATGGAGTTTTAAGGCTCGAGTATATTTCCGGAGTAGAACATGAATAAAAGTAATTACTTAATATTATAATTAAAATAATTATAGGAATAAGATATCTAGAAAGCTATATTTCTCTTTACCCACAGGTTTTCAGATTTTTCGCACATCATTGCCTGTTTTGTTTGAGATCCTTCTTATGAGACTATATTTCCTAAAATAAAACAATCAGAAATCATAAATAGTGGAAACAACCTCAAACATTTACAGAGAATCCAACAGAAAGCATGAATCAAAGTTGTGACTTCCAACTATTAAGCCTCCAAACTAACCATTTTTATAAAATCATTTGCAGGAACTCGACAATTTATAACAACAAGAGCCGCAGAGCGACTTGGGCTCATCTGAGGTCTGTTGCTACGGTTATTATAACGTAAAAACATTCAGTCGTGCGTAGTGACACTTGTTGGCGCAGATATGCAGATACGCAGTTGCGTACACATCATTCAGCAAACATTTATTTTATTGCAGAGAGAGCCGAGGAGAGAGAACGAGAGAGAGCGGTCGGCGAGAGAGAGAGAGGGGAGAGGTCAGGTCAGACTAAATTGTTTATAAAAAAATAACCCACGCGGGCGCGCTCTGTATCAGTTACGTCAATCGATTGAAAGTGTAAATTCCGATTTCGCCGCACGGCGTCCAAACTTTCGACGAAAGATGGCCGGGCAGAGGTAAGGTAGACGCACGTATAACGTACAGATTTTCTTCAATGTCGAGAAGGAATCAACACATTTCGACAGACGTGAACCATCGGGCTCTGCAGCGTCCACAAGCCAGGCATGCTCACCATATCCGACATTGCCACACTACTGTAACGTCGACGGAGAGAGCCTGCCAGGGACAGTACAAAACTGGCAACTTTCATGGTAGGTTTGACGATTCATTTCTGCACATTACTTATCTCAAGATTGGTTAAACTGAAGTTAAGAAAGTAATTCTTGCTGCCACATTTTAGAGCGATATCAATTTGACCTTCCTGCCGGGATCCTTCTTCTCATGACATTCTGTTCTGATAGATGACCGTGAATCACTGACTAGGTCAGGAAATAGATAATCCGACTAGTTGCTGCCTCCGTTTCGCCCATGCTGTGATACTTATCAGCCACCCACTGCGAGGTAGGACCTATTTATAGTTTGGCCTTAATCAAAAACAGACGTTTGCGGTAAGTGCTACTTGACATTGTATTCCCAACGTACAGAATCTCATATAGAGAATGAAGATTATATATGTTTAAGGCGCAGTAACGTGTGTTAAGTAGTTTTGCATGCGCAGATATTCACTGTGAAAGTTAAGTCTTCCATGATCACACACAGTACCATCAAACACAAGTTGCCGTCCTTTGTTAACAGTCAACAACATCATGTTTAACCCTCCTCTTGAGGGTCAAAAGGTTATCAGACACTTACTCTTCGCACGTCAGTGGAAGCACATTTCATGTCCTTTCAATAAATGATAAAAATGGATAGGTCAGTGCTGAAACAAAAAGTTTTGTTACTCGTGTCCATTAGGCCATGTCCTCAGAAAATGTCTGATATCTGACCTTTGACTGTGACCTCTCAATTTCCACTGGTGATTGCGGTTGTCCTGACCATCACACATATTTACACCGATATTAAACAGCATAGCTCGAGCTGTCAGATTTGCTGCCGCAATTCGTATTTCCTCCATATACTTAAGTTAAGGGGGATATTCCCCCTCGTTGACACATCTTGACCTTTGACCTGACCCCAAATTGGTTATCCTGAGTCCTTTTCACGACCCCCCCCCCCACACGTCCCGATATTTCGTGACCATACGTTGAGCGGTTAGATTTTTGCCCAACTGTGACGGACACACGGACACACGGATCACGACGGACGCTCATGCGATTCTACAAGCTGCAATCTGACTTCGTCAGACGAGCTAAAAATATGAAACAATGAATATCAACTCCGCTGTTCTGCATTCTCTGTCCACAGGTGGCTATAGTTAAACCTCAGCCGAGTCACGTCTTGCATTTAAATGTGTCTACCCTCTCTGAAATGAGAAATATATATACATATCTAATATACCTCGGTTACAGAATAAATAGAGACTAGTTGTGGTAAGATGAAGGCAAGACAGATAAGCAACTTTGTATAGCTAGTTGCTTATATATGAATTCGGCTTACACAACAATCTTTGTATGTTTTCGCTTACGACGTCAATTTATCACAATCACTTACGTTCAGTGCAAATTTTTCGCTTCTAGCTTTTTATGGACCTTTTTGTATTCCTCTTCTTTTTCGTTTTAGATTCAACCCTTTAATACTAGATAGTTCTTTCTGAAAGAATTTTATGTTGCTCGAGCAATTCATCATACTCTTTTTGGACGCTATCATGTTGATCCTAAAAATGCATTGATATATGCAAATAAAGATGTGTCCAACATCACATTAAAGGTGTGCTTCTTATCACATGTATGATGCAGATATGAAAACACTTTACCTTTAATATGGAGTAACATTTTTATATAAAGTACATACAAAAAAGTAAATAGAGCTCTTTTACGTAAAATATATGATAAATATCAAGTAAGGAATTCACCCACCCTAAGTATTTTGTGCGTGGTCTTGATTTAGAGAGTGCGAATCTGTATTTTGTTCTTGCTGAAAATAAATTACACAATTATTCATCAATGAACTGCTTTAGTATATTTTATTACCAGCATTTCATTTACTTAATTGTAAATCAAAAGATTTGTTTCTATAAACTCAGGATAAAGTATGTATTTTTTTCTATATCGCTTGGATAATAGAATAAAAGTTTAACAATATGACTAAAAAAATATTCCAGCCGCTAGGTAAGAAACATACCTTTTTCTTTGGATAGTTGTGCGTCCGCCGAACAGCCGATGGAGCTGCAACTCTGTTTCCAAAAATTTTTATTTAATGATTATTATTTAAATTTTTGCAATGCAAGACAAAAGTAAGACATTCCAAAGGACACATATATAGTGATTGTATTATGCCAAAGAACAACTATCCATGTATCCAAATATATAGGATCAATATTTCTGTGGTAATTCCAGCAATTTCCTATAATTTGGAACTGTGGAAAATAATTAATTCTGATGTAAATATTTAATTAATTGTTGCTTGTCAACTGATGTCTCTTAGCAGCAAAACAACCTTTTGCTATCTCACAGAAAATGGCATAATGTATCAGATACATTTTCTCACCATTCTGAAAAACGATGATCATGTGAGATTTCACATCAGAGTATACTAATAAACCTTTTACCATCTTTCGTTCGTTTATGCTCCACTTTTTCCTGTAGCAGCATCTTCTCAATGTTTTTCTTGTTGTCATACACGACTGCAAAATGTAAACAAACTGGTGCCATATTTACTATTTTAAACTAATATGTGCTAAAATAATTTTCCGAGAGTGAGGCATAGAGATTGAGACAGAGACGGGTACAGAACAGGGCAAAAGACTATGTTATAAAATTGGCTACCTCATACCCTTAAACCTGCACTGTCGAAAACAACAACCAGTGCACTTTGGGACCTCAAACAAACTTAATGCACTACAAGAGTGGGTAGGGCTTTGAAGGTGGCGGGGCAATTTATCACTTTCCAACTGGTTAGCATGGGTATCGGTAACCGGTTATAACTCATGTGAGATAATTCACACACTCCGATGTCAAAACATCTATTATTATTCTTATGATTAATATTAAATATTTATTGTATATAATTCTAATACGTTCTGAAATCTTTTCTATGGAGAAAAAATCTGATGAATGCAATAGTGTTGAGCAGTTAAAATAACAAAATTTTCAGATTTCCTTGATTTTAGTGCAATATTTGTAAGGTATTGAAGGGGATTATTTCTGTTTGGTTTGTTAAGATGGTTGATGTATTTGTATATAAACATGAGTGAGTTAGCTGGTGAGTCGAGCTGAAAGACGTCCAGGCGGGTACACACACTACATGGGTCGAGCTCAAGGACCGGCGTTAGCCCCATCTTGCGTGCACCTATCTTTTGAAAATCTAACCTAGATTAAATTGCACCAACAGCGAACAGCCATGGCACTGTGCTGATTACATTCCAAAATCATCACGAATAAATTTAATGAAAATGGTATTTTAATGCACACCAGGCAATTTCTGTCCTCTTCCAAGCCCATGCAAGCACACTTCCACATCGAATCGAATTTGGCTTTGGGTCTCAAATTGCACTGGTCGCCTTACGAGTAGCTCTAGTAACTATAGCCAGCGTACGGTTGCCGCTGGCAAGCTAGTTGCCACTTGCCAGTGGTGCTCGTAGCGTCTATGTCCCCCAGGGTACTGCCGGAACATACCCTGGGTACGGTCCGGTATGCCGGAACGTACCCTGGTAACCATCTGATATGGTTAGGGTTAGGGAGTAGGCGTAGGCGGGTTAGGGAGTAGGCGTAGGCGACTCCCTAGACTCGTTAGTGGAGTAGGCGAAGTACGGTCCGGCATATTAGATAGTACCAGGGTACGGTCCGGTATACCACCGGACCGTACCCAGGGTATAGACCCTCTCAGCGCCAGTGGCCAGTAACCGTTGCCAGCGGCAACCGTACGCGGGCTATAGTTACTACTTTACGAGATACCAGTTGTCGGCTACATGGTACCCATGAAGTCTGATAGCTTGGAAAAATTACTAACAAGTGTGCCAAAAGCCCAAAGCTGTAAAGTTCTGTAAGTGTTAAGTACAAGTGAAGTGCCGGTAACACACTGAGTCCACTGGCAGCAGGAACAAGCCCACACGTACAGCACACACGCGACCATTGACTATAATAACAACATGGTGCCTAAAGCATAACGCACACACCCGAGCAAAATACCTGAACGTGGAGCAAAACATGTTTCGCTCGATGTTCGTGGCTGTGTGCGGATTCCCGAAACAAAAAACATTGCTCAGCTGAGCGCGTTTCGCTGAAGAAGTTTAGACTTGACAATGCTCATTTTAGAGAATGTTCGTTCAGCAGATGCAGAAGTAACAGGAATTGTGGCCAGTCCTGTGAAGACGCGTGAGAGGCAAGGAAAAATATTTTTTTTGTTTTGTTTGCCAATCAACAGGGGGGGCCATGGCCCCCTTATGCCCCCCCTTAGCTACGCCAGTGCCTCTCAGCCTCACTGGGAGACGCCATCCCATCTTTCTTCCCGAAGTACCCGGATGCACAGCTCACCACTCTCACATCGCATGCGCCACACATAAACCGGATGTTCCATTGTTTCATGTAACATTAACAAAGATTAAAGTCACGATAATTCTATATACAAGATGCGTTTATTTTTTATGAAGACTAGCAAAACCATCCAAACGCAATCCAAGTAAATATACACTATATACAGACACATTTTAAGGCCTTGTATTTGAGCAGCTAAGTGAAACCTGCAGACAGGACGTGTGCGCTATTAAGCACCATACCAAAATTACATGAGGGCACACAAACAATACAACGTTTTCTCGTTATCAATAAAAGCCAACCTTACCAAAAGTTAAATTGCATTGAAATTAATTAACAAACAGCCGAAGCTTTAACACATAATACGCATATCGTCGGCTGTGAAACAAGAAGAGCTAAATACATTATCACATACATCTGCAATCATCTCATTCATTAACGACCTCACTAGCTTTCAATTCCTTGTTTTACTTATGTGTTAATACATTGTATATTCTTATGACAAACGTTTTTCTGCTTGGTCATTGCACACAGCCACACACGTATTTAAAAAGCCATGAAATCAACTTCTAATGAGCAATCACTTGTTGATAACAGTAATAGCAGGAGAAAATACAAACAAATTTGTTGTTATTCACTCATGGGAATATTAGTATTAATTTATGGTAACAAAGTTGGGTACGTATACGTCTTCTTAATTTCACAGTAAAAATATCTGTAAGGATATAGGAAATGCAAGTTCGTATTCACTTCTTCCGGTTTCCACCTAGCAGTAACAAATAGCAAGTGACATCACCATACATGGAACCACTGCTGCCACATAGTGGCAGCGACTGCTGGATGATATCACCTCGCACAGACCCACTGCTGCCATCTAGCGGTAACAAGTGGCAGTTTATTGCTAAAACAGCTGGTAACATCCAGCCATTACGCATGCCTGACAGGCCCAGCCTCTCCCTCATCCTCCTCCTCTTCCTCCTCCTCCGCCACCTTCCCCACGTTTCCGTCGGCCAACTTCTGATCGATGATCCTTCCCCTTTCGTCTCCCGCGGGCCGTGGCTCCCACGCGGGTTTCCCCTCCACATGAGAGTCTATCGGGATCTCCCTGCCCCCGCCGTCCTGCCCTCCTCCACCCTCCGCCCGTACAGCCGCCTCCCCCCGCTCCTCACCCTCCGCCCGTACAGCCGCCTCCCCCCGCTCCTCACCTCCCTGCCTCGCCGCGTCCGCTCCGTCGGCCCCCGCCCGGCTCGCCCCCGGCTGTTCCATCGCGCCACCGCCGCCTGCCTTCGCTACGTCCGGGTGCCGCTCGTCGTTGCCGCGGCTACGCAGCACCCGCGCGATTGCGACCTTGGTGTCGGCGCCAATGCCACGGCTCTTCAGCTGTTTCAGCGAGGCGCGTATCGTCTGTATCTTCGCGTGAAGCTCGCCGATATTACCACCACCGCCGCCATGATGGTCGCTCCACTGCTGCGGCACGGCCGGCGCGGCCGGCGCCAGAGGCTCCATCCACAGGCCCGCGGCGCCACCTGGCGGGTTCTGCATGGCTCCGTCCCCCGCGCTCAACACCACGGCCCCACCTAGCGGTTTCTGCCCCGCCGCGGCCCCCGCGCTGAGCACCGCAGCGCCACCTGGTGGGTTCTGCGCTGCGGCGGGGGCGGCGCGACCTCCGCGGACGTCCCACTTGGGTTGCTCATGCTCTGCGAGGTCGACGCGCCACTGCGGCGGCGAGGTGGGCGGGGATCGGACCGGCACGCCCCCCGCCCGCAGCGGCGGCGGACGACTTTGGACGGCGAGGGGTTGCGACCCCGGGTTGTTCGGCAGCGGCGGCGGCAGCGGGCGTCCTCGCGCGAGCGCTGCCGTATCCATGACGACGTCGTCAGACCTGCAAGCGACAACACGGACTCGACGGTGAAGTGCGCTCGCGAGAGCTGTCGCTCAACACCAGGGGGCGCTGTCAGAAAGGTATGAACATCAGGCCGTGCAAGCGATTTGGGGACACGATGCCAGGAACAATATTTTGCCGCAGATTTTTTATGTGGATTTAAAACTAGATTATTCTGAAAACAATTTGGGATAAAAATATATTGATATTGCGGAATCTTGGAACCAACTGTCGTCCTGAAAACACCTGACTCGATCCCAGGACAATCAAACACCAAAGATTTTGCCTTTTCCGAATACGCGTCTGCCGATGGATATAGCCTAATGAAAACCCAACACCGGTACGACGCGAACCAGAGTATGAAAACGTTTTGTAATACTACCTGGGATGTGGCAACCCACGCGGCTGGTAAGCGGGTGTTGGTGGTCCGTTACCCTACAGGAAACATACGGAGCAGTTAGCATAGCGAGAAGTAAACGCAGAACTATTGTGCGAGATTCAAACCAGAAGTGGTGAGAAATAATGTTAACAAATTTATTTATTAGTAGAAAACAGGAAATAACGGGTGCATGCAGCAATGTACAGTCACATAGGTTAGCAGACACGAGTTATATGTATGAAGATTTGGCATAAAGAGATTTCATTCTGATCAACAGCCACCGGGTTAGAGGAAGGTTATGCACATATCGTACAGCTGTATACAACAGTGATACAACATTTTACTAATTGTCAAATAAATTACCGCTGTTCAACAAATGGCATCGTTAAAGATGACACTTTGATGTCGTACACAATCTGAACAAAGTTACACAATTCCTACTCATATGCTGCACATTATTTGAATTCAGTATAGAGATGGAACGTTTCGTAAGTAAAACGAATCGAAACCACATAAAGATTGTTAGTTTGTGTGAAGTAAAATGGTAACAGAAACCAGACATTGTCACGTAATGACCTTCAACAGGCACCAATGTCAGATCTATGACGAAGTGGAAATCACTCTCTGTACTAATTATAATCCTAAGTACTAATTAACACCGTGGCACATGCACAAATATCACCGGCTGTAATTAAAATTATCTACACAGAATTCTACGTTCACGACGAATTCTTAGTTCATGACTACAACCAAAACACAGCACCCAAGCATCTATCACAGATTCCTACATCTATCTAAACAATGGTATATATGTAAAATAGCAATTTATATTATGTTAGGCTTATCACATACTACTGTATTATTTGATACATGGGCTCCAGTTACATACTATCAAGTCTTACAATATGTTTACAATTTCTATTAAACTAGAGTCACAAATGTTCTTTATTTGGCACAAGTAATTTCATCTCATCTTCTTCTCATCATTGGCAAGTACATTTTCGAATAATCCACCTACTTTGGATTGTTGCAGTTCCACAAGCATACTAAACTATGTTGATTGCTCGTTGATAGTATTAATAGAACTAAACTATTACTTATTGTGCTTAATAATAATAATAATAACAATAACAACAATAATAATAATCACTATGAGTACAGCTGAGAGGGTCTATGTCCCCCGGGGTACTGCCAGAACGTACCCTGTGTACGGTCCGGTATACCGGAACGTACCCTGGTACTATCTAATATGCCGGACCGTACCTCACCTACTCCACTAACGAGTCTAGGGAGTCGCCTACGCCTACTCCCTAACCCTAACCCTAACCATATCAGATAGTTACAAGGGTAAGTTCCGGCAGTACCCTACGGGACATAGACCCTATGAGCATGAGTATAATCTGATCTAACTATTATGCTTATTCAGGTAATTATAGTGCCACCTATATTACACAACTTTATGTTAGCGATGTACATGACAGTGAGCACTCGCTTGCACTAGTCGGTAGCAATTCACCGACATTTCATTGTTTATTGTTTAAACTTTTCATTCGTGATAACCTGATTTAACTGCTGCATAGATGATGTTTGCTGGTATGACAATGGATATCTGTTTGCATATCTAGTTACAATCTCACCGGCTCATAGCTACAGTAACATGAGATGATAACCACCCCTCCCAGCACCACTCACCCTTTCCTACGGGTCATTAGTGAAGCTGCCATGGTAACAGCTGCACCGAAGAAGATTTCAGGCTAATAGTAATAAATACATCTGCGGCTCTACATGCATAGTCTCTCTTTTACACCGCAATGACGGAGTAGTAAGGTCAGCTAAGTTAACTGCCTCCTTGCACTGACCGCTCTACTACTGAGTGACCCATTTCAATGCTATTTTTCTCGCACGCAATGTACGTTGACCGAGAAGGAGACTGGGCTTAGCTTATCATGCAGGAAATGCCGGATATTGTCTGAAATCCGACACACTATAACATGCCTAACAGCTGTATTCTCTTTCACAAATATTAGAATATTATACAATTGTGGGTACATTAAAAATTCTTTAATTTTTGGTTTTATATTCACCCAATGTTTTCAATTGAATTTTTTTTTACAAATTTCACACGGTATTGGGCATCAATAACATATAGTATACTTTTTCACAGATTAGACATTTCGATAGCAGGTTTTTCATAAGCATTGGGCCTGCTCTACTTTCAAATACCCATTACTCATTACTTTTAATAACTCTACCAGACCTATATATAGACAAAAATGGCTGAACAGCCCTTCTAAAAGAATTAACTATCTTATGTATTTGGACACGCCTGGTTCCTAAACAATTATTAGTGAAAGCACATGATAAGGCACGTATGGTATGAAAGTTCACATGTGCATGCAAATACGTATGATAGTGTTGCATTCTTTTGGCTCGTGCTATAGCTGCCAGTAGATATCACATTCTACATTAGGATTTCATTCAGGGCCGTAGCTACCATTAGGCAATAGGAGGCAAATGCCTCCTACAAAATTTCTTCTGGGGCCCTTAAACGGGCCCCATACCCCACGCCCTATTGGCTCGCTTCGCTCCTTGTTCTTTAACTTACAACATTTGCCTCCTACAAAATTTACCTCTGGCTATGGCCCTGAATTTTCATTAGTAATATTGTTGTGGGTAGCATATGAAAGAACAGAGGGAATGTGTTAGTGAGGTGAACCTCCATACGACATTGGTTAGTCCTTCCAACACCATCAGCCCAAAATCTGCATGAAAGCAAAAAACAATCACAGGTATTAGTCTCTCGGTTAATACGTAACTAGTTACGGAGCGAACAACCATGCATGTGTGTGCAGATAATGGTAAGGACATGTGACTGAAGTTGCATGCATTATATGAGGTTTATCATTAAATTTCGAAAATATAGATACTAGAATAAAACAGAGATTTACAATCCACAGTGTAAACCAAAGAAAGACTAATGACTATCATACTACTAAAATTCAGATAGAAACCCTTAACAGCCGTTTTTCAAAAGAGCGGTATTTTCTTAATTCATTTTATGTTCACTGCATTCATAGAGGATTATTTTCTACTCGCTTTTCATGCATTACAGCTGCAACAGCTCAGGAACGAACGCGCGCATTCATACCTCCATTTATCAACTTACCCCCTTTGGTATGTGTTCATCCTCTCCACCTTGATTAGACTCAGGCTTCTTTGTGGTCAATGGAGGCACCACTTTACTGGTCGGCTTCGTAACAACAGCCGCTGCCGGTGCCGTCTGCTTTATTTTGTTCTGGCAAATACCCACGACATTTCAGAAATGAATGCCTCATAAAAACATCTATTAACCTTGTCAAGCGAATACTTGTGTTAATCAAACATGTGCACGTTGTTAGACTGCAAGTTTATGTTAGTAGAGGCTGTGTCGAGTGAGTTTTAAGGTCGAGAATATTCCGGAGTAGAAACGATGAATAAAAGTAATTATATAATAAGATAAGATATCTAAAAAGGCTATATTTCTCTTTACCTCACAGGTTTTCAGATTTTTCTCACATACTGCCTGCTTTTGTTTGAGATCCTTGCTTTGAGACTATATTTTAAAATAAAACAATGCAGAAAATCATAAATAGTGGAAACAACCTCAAACATTTACAGAGAATCCAACCAGAAAAGCATGAATCAAAGTTGTGACTTCCAACTATTAGCTCCAAACTAAACCATTTTTATAAAATCATTTTGCAGGAACTCGACAATTTATAACAACAAGAGCCGCAGAGCGACTGGGCTCATCTGAGGTCTGTTGCTACGGTTATAAACGTAACATTTCAGTCGTACGTAGTGACACCTTTGTTAGGCGCAGATATGCAGATCTGCAGTTGCGTACACATCATTTCAGCAAAGATTTTTTTTATTGCAGAGAGAGAGCGAAAGAGAGAAAGATAGCGAGAGAGAGAGAGAGAGCGGACGAGAGGAGAGAGAGGGAGAAAGTCAGTCAGACTAAATAGTTTATAAACAAATAACACCCACGCGGCGCGCTACTGTATCAGTTACGTCATCGATTGAAATGTACATTCCGATTTCGTCGCGCGGCGTCCAAACTTTCGACGAAGATGGCGGGTAGAGGTAAGGCAGACGCACGTATAACATACAGATTTCTTCAATGTCGGGGGGGATCAACACATTTCAACTGACAGTCAACCATCGGGCTCTGCAGCGTCCACAAGCCAGCATGCTCCACCATATCCCGACATTGCACACTACTGTAACGTCGACGGAGAGAGCCATGCCAAGGACAGTACAAAACTGGCAACTTTTCATTGGTAGGTTTGACGATTCATTTCTGCAATTACTTATCTCAAGATTGGTTAAACTAAAGTTAAGAAAGTAATTCTTTCTGCACTTTTGAGCGCAATATACATTTGACCTATCCTGCCGGGACATTCTTCTCACTCTGTTCCGATAGATAGCGTGCATACGGACTAGGTGCAGGGAATAGATATTCCGAACTAGTTGCTACCTTCGTTTAGCCCATGCTGTGCACCTGTACTATCAGCTACCCACCTGCGAGGTAGACCTATTTATAGTTGGCCTTAATCAAAAACAGACGTTTGCGTAAGTGCTATTGACATTGAATTCCCCCCCCAACGTACAGAATCTCATATACACAGTTCAACACACTTCAGACCTTTGTTAACAGACAACAAATCCATGTTTAACCCTTCTCTTGAGGGTCAACGGGTTATGAGACACTTACTCTTCGCACATCAGTGGAAAGCACATTTCATGGTCCTTTCAATAAAGTGATAAAAATGGTAGGTCAGCGTTGAAACAAAAAAGTTTTTCACTGTCCATTAGGCCATGTCCTCAGAAAATGTCTGATATCTGACCTTTGACCTGTGACCTCCAATTTCGCACTGGTGATGGGTTTCCTGCCCATCACACTATACATCGAATATTAACAGCATAGCTCGAGCTGTTCAGATTTGTGCCGCAATTCCGTATTTCCTCCTATACCTTAAGTTAAGGAGGAGATATTTTCCCTCCGTTGACACATCTTGACCTTTGACCCTTGACACCCAAATTGGTTATCCCGAGTCCTTTTCACGACCCCCCCCCCACGTCCCGAATATCGTGACCCTACGTTGAGCGGTTAAGATTTGTGCCCAACTGTTGACGGACACACGGACACACCGATCACGGACGGACGCTCATGCGATTCTACAAGCTGCATCTGACTTCGTCAAATCAGCTAAAAAACTATGAAACAATGAATATCAACCTCCGCTGTTCTCATTCTCTGTCCACAGGTGGTATAGTTAAACCTCAGCCGAGTCACGTCTGCATTAGATGTGTCTACCCTCTCTGAAATGAGAAATATATATATATATCTATATACCTCCTTACAGACATAAGTG
>NW_014577589.1:158738-161062 GCF_000485595.1 Priapulus caudatus
GCATTGTTCACGTTGTTCTCGAGGTCATTGTTCCCGTTGTTCTGCGGCGCAATGTTCACGTTGTTGTTCCTCCGACGTTTGCAGGAGGATGTTCGCGAGATGGAGCGGCGGAAGCGCGTCTCGCTCGTTCTGAACAGCCAGGCGTTCCGTGAGGAGCTCGAGGAGATCATCTCCAGCCAGCTTCGTCAGGGTCCGCACCCAGCCAGCCTCATCGCTCTGCAGCAGATATCCGAGCTGCTGCCACAGGGACGACTACAGCAGTCGTTCGGCAGCACCGCGGGAGGAGGTGGAGGAGGAGGAGGCATGGGGAGAGGTGAGAGGAGGAGGAGGAGGCATGGGGAGAGGTGAGAGGAGGAGGAGGAGGCATGGGGAGAGGTGAGAGGAGGAGGAGGAGGAGGAGGCATGGGGAGAGGTGAGAGGAGGAGGAGGAGGAGGAGGAGGCATGGGGAGAGGTGAGAGGAGGAGGAGGAGGAGGAGGTGGAGGAGGAGGAGGCATGGGGAGAGGTGAGAGAAAGGGTGGGATAAGAGGAGGAATGGATGGGGAGAGGTGAGATCTCATGCGTGGTGTTGTGAGAGATGGAGGCGTGAACATAGGTAAGGTATTTCACACCTGTGGCGTGGAGGCAGCGGTGCAGGGATGGGCTGATAGTTTATATTTTACCGTAAAATACGTATCACGGCATAGTCTACGAGAATCGGCCGTTACCATCATCGCAGTATCAAACTACAGCAGTCGTCACCGACGTACCGGTAATCGTAATTGATGGCTTCACCACCGATCTGCAGGGATTTACTAACCTCCATAAGGCCAAAACAAAATATAGGTGTTATCGTTTCCTGACCGACCCTATTTATTCCCAGCGACCCTAAACATTTTATTGTCAATTTTCTTTAAAGTAAAAAAAAAAAATTTAATTAAAAAAAAAATGAATTGGACAGTTCCTGCTTCAAAAGGCACAACGCACATCCTTCGGACATGGTTCGTAAATAAAATGTTTCAATAAAATAAAATGTTTTCCCTACCTACCTACCCTATTTTTTTTCGGCATGAAACGGTAACCACACTTATATTTTGTTTTGGCCTAAGCAGTCTAGTGCGTAAGATCTCCAGCTACAGCTAATATGTAGTCTAATATGTCGTCTGATATCTTGTCTGATATGTCGTCTGATATAGAGCTAAAAAACTATGAAACAATGAATATCAACCTCCGCTGTTCTCATTCTCTGTCCACAGGTAGTGTAGTTAAACCTCAGCCGAGTCACGTCTGCATTAAATGTGTCTACCCTCTCTGAAATGAGAAATATATATATATATCTATATACCTCCTTACAGACATAAATGAGACTAGTTGTGTAAGATGAAGGCAGACAGATAAGCAACTTTGTATAGCTAGTTGTTATATATGAAATTCGGTTACACAACAATCTTTGTATGTTTTCGCTTACGACGTCAATTTATCACAATCACTTACGTTTCAGTGCAAATTTTTCGCTTTCTAGCTTTTTATGGACCTTTTTGTATTCCTCTTCTTTCGTTTTAGATTCAACCTTTATACTAGATAGTTCTTTCTGAAGAATTTTATGTTGCTCGAGCAATTCATCATACTCTTTTTGGACGCTATCATGTTGATCCTAAAAATGCATTGATATATGCAAATAAAGATGTGTGCCAACATCACATAAAGGTGTGCTTCCTATCACCATGTATGATGCAGATATGAACACTCTTACCTTTAATATGGAGTACATTTTATATAAGTACATACAAAAAACTAAATAGAGCTCTTTTTACGTAAAATATATGATAAATATCAAGTAAGGAATTCAACCCACCCTAAGTATTTTGTGGTCTTGATTTAGAGAGGCGAATCTGTTATTTGCTTCTTGCTGAAAATAAATTACACCGATATAATTCATCAATGAACTGCTTTAGTATATTTTATTCACCAGCATTTCATTTTACTTAATTGTAAATCAAAAGATTTGTTTCTAAAACTCAGGATAAAGTATGTATTTTTTTCTATATCGCTTGGATAAATAGAATAAAAGTTTAACAATATTGACTAAAAAATATTCCAGCCGCTAGGTAAGAAACATACCTTTTCTTTGGATAGTTGTGCCTCCGCCGATAGCCGATGAGCTGCAAACTCTGTTTCCAAAAATTTTTATTTAATGACTATTATTTTAATTTTTGCAATGCAAGACAAAAGTAAGACATTCCAAAGGACACATATATAGTGATTGTATTATGGCCAAAGAACAACTATCCATGTATACAAATATATAGGGATCAATATTTCTGTGGTAAGTTCCAGCAATTTCCT
>NW_014577589.1:161087-177202 GCF_000485595.1 Priapulus caudatus
GTGTGCACACAATAAGGAGGGCCTCGGCTGCACCGGATGCGTTAGGGACAGATACCCGAGCGAATACTCGGTCCGCCAATATCTAGATGAGGTGCAACGACGCCGAGGTAGCGGTCCGAGTATACTCAGCCGGACCGAACCCGCCAGGGTATAGACCCTCATCAGCGCCAGTGCACAGTAGGCCCGTTGCCAGGCAGCAAACCGTCTCACCACGGGCTATAGTTTTTTACTCAACTTTAGGCGACCGATACCAGTTCTGTCGGCTTTTTATTGTTTTTTGACATGGTACGCCAATGAAGTCAGATAGCTTGGAAAAATTACTAACAAGTGTGCAAAGGCCCAAAGCTGTAACGTTCTTCAGTGTTAAGTGCAAGTGAAGTGCCGGTAACACACTGAAGTCAACTGCAGCAGTAACAAGCCGCGCACGTACAGCACACGAAGCGAGGCCATTGACTATAATAACAACATGGTGCCTAAAAGCATAACTGCACACACCCCGAGCAATAATACTGAACGTGGAGCAAACAACATGTTTCGGCGTCGACTGTTCGTGGCTGTGTGGGCTGATGTCCCGAAAAAAAAACATTGCTCAGCTGGAGCGTGTTTGACGCCTGACAAAGCAAATGTTTGATTCGCGGAGCGTGTTTTCGCAGGATAGACTAGAGCGTTAAGTTTTGCTTATTGATGCGTGTGTTGCGTCAATGGTTCTGCTACATCAGCGAAACGCGCACCAGACTGGTCCTCCAAAATCAATATCCTTAAAATAGTACGTGACAGCACCAAAATTGGATGTCCATTGGATGGCTATTTTTGATGTCATGTGACAGCGGCGGCTGTACGCAGTGGTTTCTGTATGTTTTGGCTCAGGCTTGTGTGCTTGTTGTCGGGTGGCGTGTGTGTGCTTGCTCTGCCGAGCAGCAAACGCGAAATGGGCTGGAAAACAAATTCCGCGTTTTGCTTGCGAGTGTGGTGCGCTAGCTTAAGCTCGCCGGCGACTCTCGGCCAGTAGGTCTATCCCGCCGCAGTTTCCACAACTCACCGCTCATCCGTCTTCCAATCAGTTACAGACTCGCGGTGTTCCTGCAGGTTTGACGAGCCAGCTTCCAACTATCGTTGGAATCGGCGAGACTGCTGAACCAAGCTACACGCTGCATTTTTGTAAATGCGGGCTCCCCGCCAGGAATGGCGCTCAAATCACAGAAATGTCCGTGCAATATACATGCGAAATGATCCCATTCGGATGCTACCGAGGCAAACGGCGCATGCCCAATCGCTGCGGCTGCGCTGATTGCGAGCATGACTCACCCGCGATGTCAACAACGGTTAGCCCTTGGCGGCAGTCCCACGCTGTCTGCACGTTAAACTTGCTGCAGCCAATCAAGCGCAGGCGCGTCGTCACAGATTGGGCATGCGGCTCGTCTCTGGCCTGGTAAGCATCCGAAAGCCCCATCCATTCTGCATGTATATTTGAGGAATTTCTGTGATTTGAGCACATTCGTGGCGAGCCGGTTTGTCAAAGTGGCGTTCGCTGTTCAGCAGGTCTTCCGCGGATTACCGAACATAGTGTGGAAAGTGGACAATCACCTGCAGGAACACGCGGAGTTTAACTGACTCACAATAACGTGACGTTGTGTGAAACTGGGCGGCGCGGAGTCAGGCAGCGCGATATTGTTGATTGTCATACTAGTCATGGCCGCGTGTCGTGCTGTAGCGTAGCGGCTTGTTCTTGGCTGCCAGTGACGAGTCGACCTGACGTGTACACTGGTCAGGAGAAATGGGGGTTACAGAGAAAAACTAAGGTGAGACACTACACTTATGCAGACCATACCGTCTAGTTCCGCTTTTGTTGACAAGTGTAGTTGCTTATAGTCGACAGATTCCCGATAAAAGCGGTTCATGCGCTGATGAGCGTCGTGAAATTTCGCTATACCTAACACGAGCAGACCAAGCGTGCCAATTGCTACCATTGCCACCACAACCCTCAGGCTCAGTCCGCTACCGCTCCGCTTTAAAAACATATTGGTAAATATCTACGCACTTAGACTTTAACAACACCATCGATACTTCACACAAAATCGTAAAAACACAGAATAGTAGACATGCGGAAGTTTTGAAGCCACTATTTTGCGTTAAATTTAATCTTGCGTTTCCATCTATGGTTTACAACGTGGCTGTGCGTGTGTACGTTTTATAGCGACATCTGGTGTCACGTTACTGTACCTCATTACGTCACTGCCTCGGTGCGACACCTAGTGGCTGCCTCGCCCGGCGACCTTTTTAGAGATGCTAGGAATTTTTACTAAATAACAACACATTTTAGAGCATCAGAGGTAATTATACTGCACGTGGTTATTATATAGTATCAGTGCATGTTTATATAAATAAACTGTGGTATTTAATTTGTAGCCCGTGTACACGCACGAGGCTTATTTGTAAGCGAAATCATCTCTCAAAACTGGTGTAAATTCTCACTTCTTGCACTCCCTTCATTTGAAGTTTCACCAATGGCAATACTAATAGTAATAGACATAGTAATAGTTATAATTATTAAGCTTAAGCAGCTATTCGTTTGCCCTATATAAAAGCCACTATAGTTTATTCGTATGCGTTTTATTTGCCTGGACCAAGTCGCTATAAAATACAGTACACTTGTGTTTACTGTATAATCATTTCTCACAAAATACCACACCCCTTCAAATCAAATGCATGTTCTGTTAGTTAAAAATTTCGTGCATGACTGTGTGCGTGTCTTTATACTTGTTATAGTTTCCTACTCCTAGGAATCGCTAATTATCATATTTTAAATTATATTCACTAAGTTGCTACATCAGTGCACGAATTTAGCTTTCAATTGTTTTGTCAATTATCTACCGTCAGACAATTGTCAACCGTGTTGTCGTTATTGGCTAATTGAATTTTCATGTATGATTAATGTGCATTAATTTGAAGCAAATGGTTCATAACATTTTTTACAGGGACTTAGGATTGAGAATTTTAGGCAGCGTTGTCTAAGAATTATAAATATAAAAGCGAAAGAGTTTTAAACATTACTCATTAGATATAATTGTTAGGCCCAAAGGAAACGGACACGCTTTTGTGGATTTGAACAGACGTAGAGTATTTAAGCAAGTGACCATCCAAAGTGAAGTATTATCGTCTATATACCTTTTACTAGTAGTAAATGTGAGGATTACAATGAGTCGGTGAAGTAAGCTTAACAAAAACAGCCACAATTAAATGCAGGAGGGACATTTAATTAAAATGTCAAGATCTTGGTATTATTAGCATTAATATCATTAATAGCATTATAATGATCATGAGTATACGGTAGATTACTGGTAACTAAAACGTGAAAATTTGCTTTTAATTTTATAGTATATTGAATAACCTTTGTCAGTATCTAGTATGTAAATGCGCAGTGCGTGAAATTAGTGCTATTTTGCTGGTGGCCGCCAGTTCAACCCCCTAAACCGCCGGTTCAACCGCCCATATGATCAGTCCATTTGGCCTATTCAAATTTTGCCTATCTTGCCTTTATATCAACAATATTTACCAATTTCCTGAGTAGTGTTCCTAACATTTTTCATAATTTTGCTAAAATGTGACTGATGTGCTAAATTACTCTACTGTGCAAACTGTGCAAATAAATACTACGAGTATGCCTAATAAACACAAAGCTAATACTTTTATTAATAATGGAATAAATTAAACAGAATTAAGGGCCTGTTCAAACTTGTAAGGTCCTGTATTAAGGGCCATTTAAAATTTTGGGTGGACCTGTTCACATTTTGGCTAATTTCATGCCCTGAATGCGTGTATGTTTATTTTGATACCCCCTAGGTCGCCACACAATTACCAGAACGTGTTTTGAACCTGATTAACTACGTAAAGAGTATCGTTTTTTTTCTGGGGCAGTGGTAAAAATTACCATTAGAAAGGCAGGGGGCAGCAGGAGTAAAACCCAATCGTTTAGAGAATAAATAAATTGCAAACTAGCCAGTGTTGCCAGTTAATAGTGTAGACAGCATGGTAGCGTTCTTGTGTAAATTCATCAAGTTTGTATTATTCTATATTAATGTTACAGACACATGACATAGTGTTGTTGTTCATATCGCTGGCATTCGTGGTAGCAGTAGGGGCGTGTACAGGATTTGTACCAGGGGGGTCCCCTCCCCCACGGAAATTTTTGAAATTAGACCCTCTTAGATGCGTTTTCTGCGCAAGCAGGGGGGTGGGGTCCGGACCCCCTGGACCCCCCTGTACACGCCCCTGAGCAGATATTTGTTTTGTTTGTGTGCAGTCAAGTATGAATGCATACATATGATCTGTGACACTGCATCAATCAGGGTTTCACGTGATTGCTAAGTTGCTAACCTATATATCATTCTTGGCTCACAATCGTCATTGCTCTCTGGTTTACAAGACGAATGACTCAACTAGTATTATATAAGATGGTAATGGTGCTGGGTGAATATGATTGGTTGTTCACTGAGACCTGTTTCTGGAACTGGTAACAGTAGGCTATTCAACTCGCCTCTATATGCAGGATATTACTAATGTAAATTTTCATAAAAACTACATGTATGCACATCCGTTCGTGCTCACTCACTTAACAAAAAATTGAATTGAAATTGTGTACTACATTTTAATATTTGGCTGTATGTAGATTGCTATTGTTGTTAGACTAACATTCCTAACTGTAAGTGCCTGCATAATAGCCATGCGATGTTTATTACTTGATGTCTAATGTTCTTCTGCATGACTTTCCATGGTAGCTGTGGCATTAGATTTACTGTCAGAATGTTTTATATTCTCTACATATAGAGAATATAAAACATTCTGACAGTAAATCTATCTATCTATATATCATAACTGATATATCACTTTCATTTCTGTTATGCATGTGTAGACCTACATTGACACAGCTGTTTCGTCTTGATACCAGTTCGTTATAATTAAATAGTGTGGCTCGATAAAAACAAAAAAAACTCAACATTTAGCAGTTTCCGTTTACCAATGATTTATATTATATTTACGATGTGCGTCATATATCATAATAATGTGCTTTATATGTATATTATAATTAATATATACATAGGCTTGAGTTAAGATAAGGTCTAGCCATCTCTGTATGTCCAGGACTAGTAAACAAGTCTACATGTATTAATATAGGCATTCATGTACACATATATAACCAGCATGGCTAATATCTGCAGGTTTGTGTAATGGTGTTGATCTGATTTTGATTTTGTTATCCTAATTCTCTTTTCCAAGTCAATGAATAAAAATGGAAATTTGAAGACAATAAATCATTCTGGGGAAATTGTGTTATTGCACTGCAATTAGTAAGTTGTGGATTGGGTAGCTAAGTCAAATTAATGTTGAATTTTGTCTGTTTATAAATATTGAGCTATGCCCATTGGTGATGACTATAAATAATAGACCTCATGTTATGGTACGGATGACTCGCATGTATCAGTTAGGTACCCCCCACCCCTACATGTATCAGTTAGGTACCCCCCACCCCTATCCATGAACAACTCTGTCATATTGGTTTACTCATTAAAGTAGGCATTGCTGGTACATAGATCCACACGTTAGAAATATACCGTGTATAACTGTAAATTTATCGACCATGCACGCATACCCAGAGGCAGGCAGGCAGATGGAATGGCAGATGCAAATGGCACATTGACGTACATTATTAAAATCTCGTATGTTGGTATCTCCTATACTTCGTCACAGACACCTTCATGCATGTGTGCGTGTGCGTCTTAGAACAGTAGCATTGACCATCAGTGAGGTGTAGGCTCAGGCATCTAGCTATCGTCTGAACCAGGAAACACAGCATCTAGCTACAGAGAAAGCTAGACTACACTAGCTAGCATCTGCACCAGGAAACACAGCTACTAGCTACAGAGAAAGCTAGACTACACTAGCTATCGTCTGCACCAGGAAACACAGCTACTAGCTACAGAGAAAGCTAGACTACACTAGCTATCGTCTGCACCAGGAAACACAGCTACTAGCTACAGAGAAAGCTAGACTACATCGTCCCTCACCTCTGGCGCTCTGGATATGCTAATCTCTCTATATACCTGTGATTCTGCTTATGAATCCAAGGATAGGACAAAAGTTCCTGTAATATAATACGGCTGTCATGCTACCTATAGTAATGCCATCTAGCGACAGTTCTATGTGACAGTCCTATGTGACAGTCCTATGTTACAGTCTTATGTGACAGCCCTATGCAGGGTTTCTTTGTACATAAGAGGCACAGTGGCGCACTGCCATTGTGAAATGTTCACTCTATTTACCTGCCGTTCTAAAAATAGTGTCAACCCAAAAATAAATAGATTACCACATGCTTCTGCGCATTTAGCGTCAGTGTGACGGCAGGGTCTACACTTTTCTGTTATTTCCTTTGAATCCATCATGAATGCAGTGTTTTCCCAAACTGGCCATTAGCTCCTTTGTTCTAATTTTCCTGAGAAGAAAACCCTGCTATGAGACAGCCCTATGTGACACTCGGCTCATACGTGTTTAACGAGTGTGACTAAACCTGCTAGGCGAACTCGCGTTAATTCCGCGCCAGTGATATTTTTCTCTCCTTGAGATTGCGTATTACTCAACAGTTGTCATGGCAGATTCAGGTCCAAGCTAACGGACCGTCGAGTGAGAAGTCATCGAATCATTCAACCCTGATGATCCAGAATAACATCGCCGAGCAGCAGAGGCCAGCTACGATTCAGGGTAAAAAACATACGACAGCACTGCATCTAGATGTGTAATTATGTAGAGGTGGCTGCTTGTAGAAACTGGATCATACTGGGTCTCACTGAAGTGGGTTGCTTATCTCATGGATAATTCAGGAAATAAGTACTAATTGGACAATATTAGTTTTACATTTTAGACAGGCATGCGTGCTAAAACTTCCCAACTGCATATAATTTTTAGGTGATCTGAGCTAAAATAGGCAAAAAACCGTACTGGTTAATATTTGACGCCGTCGATCGTTGGTGTGACTGGTACTATTCTAAGAGAAATCCATGACTCATGTAATGTGATGAGCAATAATGAAAAGTTGACACAATTTTTCATCAGTGAAATTTCGGCAGTCGGTAGTGCTGATGATTGATTATGATGGGTTGTCACTTTACTGTAGTCGCAAGTTGTCAACAATGTCCGTCCCGTTAATAGTACGCGAGATTTCCGGAAGACGTAAGTAAGGTGATTGCCATACAATTCACCACAGGGAACGTCGAATCATGTCCATGTCGGCGGGTACGCGAGAGAAGGTGTTCAACTGCTTACAGCTGCGCGCACCAGCATCAGCAATTTACTGCCCGCCTCACCGGCAACCGTCGCGATGCACTTAACTACGCGCGTGAGATGAATCTCACGTGTGTCGCACACATCCTTGTAGACAGTAGTCGGTGGTCACTCTGCGTGCTTGGCCGACCGTGTACGGAGTGACCGCTCATCGACCGACCGGTGCAGCGCCAGTGATCGCGTGGCGTGGGTGGCAGTGAAGCGAATGAGTAATCACATGTCAACAAGCCTCCCTCCCCATCAAGGTCCCCCCCCACACGCGCGCGTGTACCTGGCTTAACGCTACTCTGCACACGCTGTATACGTGGCCTGTAGTGCGAGGACTAGATGCCACGCACTTCACGCACGCGAGGGTTTCAACCTCCGCTCGAAAACAATTACGTGATTATTCTCGACTCGAAACACGCATTTCGGCACGCATGTGCGTGGAGCGGGCTGTTTCACGAACCGTCACGACCCAGACTGCATCTTTAGTTCTACTCGGTTGTTGCATTCGCTCGGGTCGTGCGCCCATGCAGTAACACAGCCCAACAGTCGACGCCATGGTGCGTCTACAGTCTCTGATTAGTCTACGTTTGGCGGCTGCTTGAAACAATTCTTGGGCACATCGCGCCCTGGGGATCATTCATGTCGTTGGCTACCCGAGCAGGCTGTTACGATCAGCAAGCCGCGAATCCCACGTGGAGGTATATACGCACGTTCGTTTGTACGCGCCCCGCTGCATGCCTACTACTGCGCCTTGAGTGTGTATAGCTGTCCAGACCATCACACTGCGACTGCAGTGCTTAGGTCGGTCGACTGCGACGCGACTGCCTGCGAACTGGCCGCCCACTAGTTGCTCGGAATAGAACAGTGGGCAACTGGAACGCAACTAGTCGCTGCTGATCGCTTCCAGTTGTCTCGAAATCCAGTTGCTTCCAGTCTCAGTCGGCTCGCGCAAGCCTGACTAAAAGCCCCCCCTGGCGATCGTAAACGTGCGTGCTGCGTGTGTGTGTGCGTTCGTGCGTTTCTGGCTGATTCCCCACTGAGATAGCTGCATGATGACTGTTCGTCAGCAGGACTGTTCAAACTGTTCGGCGGCAGTTCGAAAACCCGGCGGAGAATAATTGATCAGAGGCATCATAATTAATATCTAATTTGCTGACTTTAATCGGGTTTGCTACGGAAAGCTTTTTGAGCAGTTTGTAGTTTTTAACGTGCGTGAAACTCAAATAGTAACTAACTTCTGGCTGCGAAGCGCATAGCATGGGATCGATACGTTTACGCGCAAACAATCAGATTTTTAAGTCATTTAGTCTTTTGGGTGTTTTAGAAGCTGAGTGTAAACAACGAAGCTCAAAGGAAATTCTATGTTTTAAAGGATCATATCAAGGGGGTATATAAGTTGTCTTTTTTAGTTTTACAGAATGTTTTTTATGAGTTGGTTTATCAACGGAGGCAACAATTCACTAGCCCATGCATTGGTCTTTCAGTTTGGCGATCAGCACTATATTTTAAAACGGAAATTTACAAAACAGAAACTTTGCAAAGCGAAACTCACAAAACTTATGAACTGAATTTTTTATGACAATGGAGCAAAATAAAACAAAACAAAACTTTATGGTTATGTGTAATATTAAAAGCTAGTAATTAATAATTATAAGTATGTGACCACAGAGAAGTGTGTTTGGATCTGCTGTTGTTGGCAGAAGGAAGTGCATGCAATGTTATTCCGATATTCTGGCCAGTGTGGATAATTTTTACTTATCATATATCAATAATCATGTGTGTGTGTTCTCGGCATGTTGTTGATATTGTTCCATACCCTCCATACATGTGTTTCCTCGCTCGCGCGCGTCATTGATATTGTTTTGTACACTGTTATTATTGTTGTTCACATTGTTACGTACTGATGCGTGTTTCCTGCTACGTCTCTGATGTTGTTATTGTTCCGGGACTAGCAGAAGAATGTTCTGGAGACGTTTGCAGGACGCATTGTTCATGTTTTGTTGTTGTTCCAGACGTTGGGCAGGAGACCCGCGAGACTTTGTTCTCGGGGGCATTGTTCACGTTGTTCTGTGACGCATTGTTCACGTTATTCTGCGGCGCATTGTGTTTGTGTTGTTTCAGCGGCGCGTTGTTCACGTTGTTCTGTGATGCATTGTTCACGTTGTTTCTCGAGGTCATTGTTCCCGTTGTTTCTGTGGCGCAATGTTCACGTTGTTGTTCCTCCGACGTGTGCAGGAGGATGTTCGCGAGATGGAGCCGGCCGGAAGCGCGTCTCGCTCTGTTCTGAACAGCAAGGCGTCCGTTGAGGAGCTCGAGGAGATTTCATTTCAGCCAGCTTGTCAGGGATCCGCACCCAGCCCAGGCCTCATCGCTCTGCAGCAGATATCCGAGCTGCTGCCACAGGGTCGACTACAGCAGTCGTTCGGCAACACCGCGGAGGAGGTTGGGGAGGAGGAGGAGGCTATGGGGAGAGGTGAGAGGCATGAGAGGAGGCATGGGCGAGAGATGAGAGGAGGCGAGGAGGCATGGCGGGATGGAGGAGGAGGAGGAGGAGGAGACACATGGGGAGAGAGGTGAGGGAGGAGGAGCATGGGCGAGAGGTGAGAGTGAGGAGGAGGGAGGAGGGGGAGCGATGGGCGAGAGGTCGAGAGGGAGGGGAGGAGGCGGAGCGGAGGAGTGAGAGGAGGATGGGAGAGGTGATGAGCGAGGCAGCGAGGCATGGGGAGGGAGAGGTGAGAGGAGGAGGAGGAAGGAGCGAGGAGGAGGAGGAGGAGGAGGCCATGGGGAGAGTGTGAAGGAGGAGGAGGCAGGAGGAGGAGGAGGAGGAGGAGGCATGGGGAGAGCGTGATGAGGGAGGAGGAGGAGCAGGAGGAGGCATGGGCGAGAGGTGAGATGGAGGGAGGAGAGGAGAGAAAGGCATGGGGTAGAGGTGAGCCAGGAGGAGGAGGAGGAGAAGGAGGCTGGGGAGAGGTAGAGAGGCAGGAGGAGGCATGGGAGAGTGTTTGAGAGAGGAGCGAGAGGAGGAAGAGGCATCGGGAAGAGGTGAGAGGAGGAGGGGACGAAGGAGGCATTGTGGGAGGTTAGACGAGGAGGAGGGAGGAGGAGGCAGGAGGAAAGGAGGATGGGGAGAGTTGAGACGAGGAGGAGCGAGAAGGAGGAGCGAGGAGGAGGAGTCATGGGAGAGGTGAGAGGAGGAGGGAGGAGCAGGAGGAGGAGGCATGGGAGAGGTGAGAGGCAGGAGGAGGAGGAGCCTATTGGGGAGAGGTGAGAGGAGCGAGAGGAGGGCATGCGGGAGAGGTGAGAGGAGGAGGAGGTGGAGGAGGAGGCAGGCATGGGGAGCAGTGAGAGAAAGGGTGTGGATGAGAGGAGGACGAGGACTGGGGAGAGGTGGAAGAAAGGGTGGGATAAGAGGAGGAGGACTGGGGAGAGGTGAGAGAAAGAGGTGGCATAAGAGGAGGAATGGCATGCGGAGAGAGGTGAGATCTCATGCCGTGGTGTTTGTGAGAAGATTGCAGGCGTGAACATAGGTAAGCGTATGTCACACCTGTTGGCGTGGACCGGCAGCGGTGCAGGGATGGGCTGATAGTTTATATTCTTACCGCTAGATACGTATCACGGGCATAGTCTACGAGAATCGGCCGTTACCATCATCGGCAGTAGCAAGCTACAGCAGTCGTCAACCGATGCTACCCAGTAATCGCTAATTGCATGGCTCACCACCGATCCGCAGGGATTTTATAAACCTCCATAAGGCCAAACAAAATATAGGTGTTATCGTTTTCCTGACCGACCCTATTTATTCCGCAGCGCCCTAAACATTTTATTTGTCAATTTATCTTAAAGTAAAAAACAAAAATTTAATTTTAAAAAAAAATGAATTGGACAGTTCCTGCTTCAAACAGGCCACAACGGCACATCGCTTCGGACTATGGATTCCGTAAATAAAATGTTTCAATTAAATAAAAATGTTTTCCCTACCTACCTACCCTATTTTTTTCCGGCATGAAACCGGTAACACACACTTATATTTTGTTTTGGGCCTAAGCAGTCTAGTGCGTAAGATCTCCAAGCTACAGCATAAGTTATGTAGGTCTAATATGTCGTCTGATAATCTTGTCTGATATGTTGTCTGATAGCTGATATGTCGTCTGATATGTCTGTCTGATATATCATGGTTCGTCTGATATTGTCGTCTTATATGTCATGTCGCTCTGATATGTCGTCTGATATGCTTCGTCCTAATATGTCATGTCGTCGATCATGTCGTCTGATATGTCATCTGATATGTCGTCTTGATATGCTTATCTGATATCGTCATCTTGCATAATCATTGTGCGTCTGATATGTCTGTGCTGCATAGCTCGCGTCTAATATGTCATGTCGTCTGATATGTCGCTGATTATGTATCATGTCGCTCTGATATGTCGATCTGAATATGTCAGTCTGACACATGTCGTTCTGATATGTTATCTTGATGTGTCATCTGATAATGTCATTCTGCTCTTGCATATCGTCCTCTGATATGTCGTTCTGATATGTCATCTGATATGTCTTATGTTGTCTGAAGATGTTTGTCTGATTATGTCATGTGGTCATCTTGGATACGTCCTCTTGATATGTCGTCTGATTATGTCATCTTGACTACGTTGCGTCTGATAATCTGATATGTCGTTCTGATACGTCCTCTGCATTTGCCAGGAGCATGTGTAACAGCATCTGCCGATCTCGCGACATCAAGCCAGCGGAGCTGCCAGGTACATGGCGCGCTCGCAGAAGCACCTTCGCTGCAGCCAGCTGGCTCTCTCTACAGACTCCGTGGACATGCATGATGGTCGGGGCTTCACACACACATCACGTGAGTCATTCTCTGGCTCTCTCTCTCTCTCTCTCTCTCTCTCTCTCTCTCTCTCTCTCTCCTCCTCCTCCTCCTCCCTCCCTCCCTCCTCCTCCTCCTCTCTCTCTCTCTCTCTCTCTCTCTCTCTCTCTCTCCCTCTCTGACTGTCTCTCACGAATGTCTTACACTTACAGCTGCCTTTATTACTCGCTACTTTCTCACTCACTGCCCATATATTACTAGCGTTTAATATCACGATGCTGTCTCGCTTCCCTGCCGTATTCCACTGTGACGGTCTCACTCACGCTACTTGCTTTGTTGCCTTAAGCTAGCAGCACACTTCACCATTTTCGTTGCTCGTACAGGCAATTTTTGTGGCCGTTGCCGCGTCACAGCACACTTCACCACAAGTTGCCACCACGAGCAATTTTCGTGGTGAGAAATCAAACCGGTTCAAACACGAAAATTGCCTGTACGAGCAACGAAAATGGTGAAGTGTGCTGCCCGCTTTATAGTTATACCGTACTGCCTTATATTACTGTCCTATCTTACTATCCTGTCTTGCTCTTTTGTCCTTGTGCTGATCAGGTCCTTGTTATACTCCAGTCTTACCGTGTACGATGATGGTCCAGCGCGTTATTCGATGCTTATGTTGCGTAATATCGCCTGATAGTTTCTGTATGCGTGCAGCTCTCTCCTGCTGTCCCTCCGGCTGCTTGTTGCTCATGAGTTGTTCTCACTGCTGGCTGGTTGTCCCTCGCCACATGTAGATGCTTGCCCGCACACATGCTGTCATCCCTCCTGCTCGTGACCGTCTCCCGTTACAACTGATCGGTGCAAGAGTTAGTTGAGCATGCGCTCAAACACTCACGTCCCCGTAGTATCAAGCCAGCTCGATCGCTTGTGACAAGGTCCCCGCCCCCTGCGTCACTGAATGCTTACATTCACCCCTACTGCTAGTCTTGGTGAAGTCTTACCAAGTAGAGGAAATGTGGAATTGATTTTTTAGTAACTTGGTTTCACTCTCACTCGAAGAATGTAAACTTTGGTTAGATTTCATCCTCTCTCTCTCTCTCTCTGTGGCTGATGTGTTGCCATCGTTACATCTTTCTCCCATCCTGCTTCGCTTGTGTGACATCGTTGCTTATTCTCGCGTTTCGCTTTATGACAGACTGTAAATGCTTCCCCCTCCCTCTAACACTCCTGCTTCACCCTCTAACACTCGTGTAGCGTGTAACTAGGCGTTGCATCGCCACCGCGGGCGATGAATAACCGATGAGAGAGTAGTCAGTCTATAGATGGTCTGACGCCGTGTTATAAGATCCGCTCCCGCTGTTCGGACGTGTTCTCGTGCACGCGTGTTAGTGACGCGAGGTTTACTCACGCGTGTGTGTGTGTGGTGGGGGTGGGGGCTGTGTGTGGCGGTGGGGGCGGGACATGCACGACGGTTTACCTCACGCGTGTGTCTGGTGTGGGGGGGGGCGGGGGTGGCCAGAGCACGAGGTTTACTCACGCGTTGATGTGTGTCTGTGTGCTGTCGTGTGTCGGGGTTGGGCGGGGCGGGCTGCCACCTGGAGTTCTACTCGACTGCCCGTAGTGCTGTAGTGGGCGGCGGGGGGGTGCCACGAGGTATTACTCACGCATGTGTGTGGTGGGGGGCGGGTGCGTGCACGAGGTTTACGCCACGCGTGTAGATGACTGTAGTGTGGGGGCGGGGGTCCGTGCACAGAGGCTTTTTACTCTCACGCGTGATGTGTCGTGGGGTCGGCGGGGGGGCTCGTGCACGAGGTTTACTCACGCGCATGTGTGGTTCCGTGTGTGTCGGGAGGGGGGGGCGTGCACGAGGCTTTATCACCGCGTGGCTGTGGTGTGGGAGGTACCGGACACCGGGGGGTGGCGTGCACGAGGTTACTCACGCGTGTGATGCTGTGGGGGTGCGGGGGTGGCGTGCACGAGGTTTACTCAACGGCGTGTGTGTGTGTGCTGTGTGGTGGGGCGTGGGGGGGGCACAAAGGGGGCGTGCACGAGGTTTACTCACGCGGTGCTGTGTGTGGGGGCCGGGGGTGGCCAGTGCACAGGTTTACTCACGCGTCGTCGTGTGTGTGTGGTGTGGGGCTGGGGTGTTCGGGGGTTGGGGTGTGCACGAGTTTACTTCACGCGTTCGTGTGTGTGGGGGTGGCGGGTGGTGGGCGTGCCACGTAGTCTTACTCAACGCCGTGACCTGTGTGTTGGGGCGGGGGGGGGGGTGGGCCGTCTGCACGGGTTTTATCTCACGCGTGTGTGTGTGTAGGTGTGGGTGGTGAACAGGGTGGGGGGGGGGAGGGTGCACGAGGTTTTACTCACGCCAGTGTGTGTGTCGGGGGCGGGGCATTAAGTTGAGTGTGCACGAGGCGTTTACTCACGCGTGTGTGTGTCGTAGGGCGGGGGTGGCCGTGCACTAGAGGTTTACTTCACGCAGTGTTGTGTTGTGTGGGGGGGGCGGGTGGCGAATGTATCCGCCACACGCCGTGCACGAGGTTCTTTACTCACGCGTGTGTTGTGTGGGAGGGGGGGGTGCCACGAAGGTTTACTGTCACGCGTGGCGTGGTGTGGGGGGGGGGGGTGCACGAGGTTTACTCCACGCGTGATCATCCCTGCCTCCCGCGCGGCCCGGGCATATTCCTGATCCATGTAGCTGGCTTGGTGTGTCATGCTGTGCTGGACGTGTGTCAGTGTGTGTGTGTTGTGATGTGTCTGTGTGTGTGTGGCGTGCGTCGCGTTGCGTGCGTTGCTGTGGGTGTTGTGCTGTGCTTGCGTGACGTGCGTTCGTCGCTGGGTGCATGGCGTTGGCGTGACCGGCGCGCTGCGTGTGTGCGTGGGTTGTGGGCTGCACACACGTAAACTGCCTGGGGCGCGTGTAAATGGTTTCTTGGAATTCTAATTTGTAAAAGGTAAGGATGAAGTTATGGCAGTGGGTGGCTGTGATTAACCAGCAACACAGCCGGGCCAACATGGGCCAATTTTTTTCTTGTTTTGTGGGGAGGGGCTTGACTTTTTTCTGATGTTGCGGCGGCGTGTTGAGTGGGTGTTTTTTTCGTCCAGGCAGCAGCGCATGTAGTTTGGGTAATACTACAGCAGCAAATTGCAATGTAATTACTATCAGAGTCTCACTGCTGCATTACTCAGCGCTTAAAGCTGTGAATGTAAAAACATAGCTGCGATGTGGAAGAGTTTGTAATAAAGATGACAGGCTGGTGAAACTAATTAGTGGTACTTAAGTGTAATATGTGTGCGTGTGTAAACGCACTCAAGCACGAGCTAATACACGTGTAATTGGATTTAAAGGCGTTCGGGCTGACAGGAGGGAAGGGGGGGGGAATGCTTATTAAAATGGTCTGCGGCTCGGGAATTGCATTGATAAACGTCGGGTTTGGTATTTTAGAGACAGGCGTGTTATTTCGCTGTGTAACATGGTTTATCAGTATTAATTGTTAAAGTCATACTAGCCTCTAGGATTTTACTGCATACAACTGTACTTATTGGTATGAAACGAAATCGTCGTATAACCCACACGTATTTGTTAGCCAGATTACCTAATTTAATTGTTATAATGTACGATTAAACAAGAATGCTTACGAAATTTGAAAGGCGCATGACACCCAGGCGACGCCGTGCTGCACCCCGAAAAAGTTTGCGTATTTGACAATTTATTTTGCGGACGGGCCCGTGTTTGACAGGAGGCGAGGTTAATGCATAAAGAGGTGCAAGTTATATTTAATACCTAAATGCCTATCTTTAACCGAACGATATTCATTTTAGGCCAAATTATTCCACTATTATAACTTTTGAAACTATCATGGTCGTTTATAGATAATTACAATCCTTTTGCGTTAAAAGGTGGAAATAAATAAGAATTCACCCTCGGTCTGAACGCCCTGTGCTGGAGAAGTGGTGTTTTGCCGCAACTTATCAGATCGTGCGC
>NW_014577589.1:177227-192734 GCF_000485595.1 Priapulus caudatus
GCGTGCCCACGAGGTTTACTCACGCGTGTTGTGTGTGGTGTGGGTTGGGGGGCGTGCACGAGGTTTACTCACGCGTGTGTGGCTGTGTGTGTTGTGTGGAGCCTGGTGGGTGGGGGGGCGCTTGCACGAGTGGTTTACTCAGCGTGTTGTGTGTGCGGGGCGGCCGTGCACGAGGTTTACTCACGGCTGTGTGTGTGGTGTCGTGTGTGTGGGTGGGGGTGGGGGTGCACGATGTTTACTCACGCGTGTTGTGTGCTGTGGTGTGTGTGGGGGTGGGGGGGGGGTGCACGAGGTTTCTTCACGCGTGATGTGTGTGGGGGCGGGCGGTGCGCGTGCACGACTGGTTTTCACTCACGCGTGTGTGTGTTGGGGGGGGGGTGCACGAGGTTTACTCACGCGTGTGCTGTGTGTGGGGGGGGGGTGGTGCACGAGGTTTACTCACGCGTCGTGTGTGTGTGTGATGTGGGCGCTGCGACGGGTGAGGGAATGGCTGCTGTGCGCACGAGGTTTACTCACGCAGTGTGTGTGTGTGTGTGTGTGGGGTGGGGGTGGGTTGCCACGAGGTTTACTCGCACGCGTCTGTGGAAATTAAGAACATAAAATTCCCCCGCTCATTTACATGTTTAAGTGTGTGTTAGGAGTGGGTAATAGTAAACTCAAGATATGGGATCGGCATCATTTAGTGCACGCAGATTGACATCAACGCGATAATTGAAACAATAAAAATTTGGACAGTGATAATGGGCCAATTACGCATAATTGTAATTTAAAAGATGATTTAGCCACTATTTGATGTATGGCTGTGGGGTTGATGGTAGGCGTTGCCACGAGGGTTTACTCACGCGAGTGTGTTGTGGCGGGGCCGTGCACGAGGTTTATCACGCGTGTGTGATGTGGGGGGGCGGGTGATGTAACGTGATGCGCATTCATTCTAGAGGTCGATTCCTAAGTCGATCGAGGCTGATTTACTTTTACGCGGTTGATAGTTTGCTATTGTCAGTGGGTCAGGGTTTCGCGTGATTTTGCCCTCCGCTTGCGAGCGAGAGTTTACTCAGGTTCGGCGAATGTGTGTGGTGTGCAATGTGTGTGGGGTGGCGGAGGGGGGGGGGGCGTTGCACGAGGTTTACTCACGCATGTGCAACGTTGTGTGTGGGGGAGGGGGTGGGTTTTGCTGCCACGGAGGCTTTGCTGCACGCGTGCCAACATTAGGTATTAGTTTAGTGCTAGGGGTAGATGGGCGCGTCGGTGCGGCGGTTAGGCCGGTGACTGCCCAGAGCTGACATATGTACGCTCATTACTGCTACGCGCTAGTGATACGTTCAAATGGGTTGCGGCGGACTGGATGCTCCTGGAGTGTGGACGGTGGGTGGGTGGGTCTTCGGTGCACCGAAGGTTACTCACGCGTGTGTGTGTGGGGCGGGGGTGGTGCCCATCTAAGAATGGTCTTATACTCACGCAAATGATAGTTCGTGATATTGGGGATGTCGGAGAAAGCAAAATATTAGTAATGAATAATAGATAGTTATATCAATATATATTTATCATATATTAATAATAAATAGGTTAATTACTTCGCTCGAAGATATCGCGAGTGCACGAGGTTTTACTCACGCCGTGGAAGTCCTCATTTGCAATGTATGTTTTTATTGTTGCTTTGTCATTGGGTGTGCCATGAAATGTTCGCTCGTGTGGTGTGGGTGTGAGGGGGGGTGCCCACGAGGTTTACTCACGCGTGGGTGTTTAAGTTGGTTAGTTAGTTGTTTATTTGGCATTTGTTTCGTGACCACTCGGTGCCTGGTGCGTGTGGGGGTGCTGTTGCACCGTAGGAATGACTACTTGCTTACTGCTTTATCGGGAGTGGGTCGTGTTAAGTGTGGTGCTCGGGATTGCGCGCGGGCGCAAGCTGCATGGCGTGTGTCCCTCGTGAGAGGTACTGTTTGTCCTACTTGTCGATGGTCACTCTTGCGTGGTGGTTGTGGCGGCGCGCGCGTTGGCAAACAATTCATTTGGAGTTTGGCAACTCCCCTTCCCGCCACTGACACTATGTCGCTGTGGGGGGGCCGTGCCACGAGGATTTACTCACGCCGTTCGTGTGTGTGGGGGGGGGGTGCACGGAGGTTTACTCACGCCTGTGTCTGCGTCGTGACAGATTACCCGAAATATGTGGTAGACTGTGTGTGGGGGGGGGGGTGAGCGATGTAGAGCACGTGTTGGTTTACTCACGCGTGTGATGTGTGGGGTATTTTATGAGGGTCTTCTCCGGGCGCAGCGCACGAGGCGCGGGGGTGCAGGCGGAGGTTTACTCACGCGTGTGTGTGTGGGCCCGGGGGGGGGTGCACGAGGTTTACTCACGCGTTTGTGTGTGGGGGGGGGTGGGTGCACGAGGATTTACTCACCCGCGTGTGTGTGTGTGTGCGGGCGGCCGTGCACGAGGTTTACTCACGCGTGGAGTGTGGGTGTGTGGGCTGCGCGCAGTCTGGCTTGCAGGGCGGAGGTTTACTCACGCGTGTGTGTGTGGGGGGGGGCCGTGCACGAGGTTTACTCCAACGCGTGTGTGTGTGGGGGGGGGTGCCACGTTTAGGGCTGTTCTACTGCACGCGTGTGGTCGGTTGCTGCGGCGTGGGTACGGCTTGTGGTGTGTGTACGCTATCGTGAGGTTTTTGGGTTTTGCCTGGCGAGCGTGTGCACGAGGTTACTACACGCGTGTGCCGTGACCACGGTGCGGGCGCTCGCTTTACTGGAGTCCCGTGGACAAGAGTATTCGTCGTGTATCTCTCTCTCTCTGTCTCTCTCTCTCTCTCTCTTCTCTCTCTCCTCTCTCTCTCTCTCTCCACACACGACACACGAACGCAACCCTCTTTTCTGCTTCCATTCTTCCTTTCACGTTTCTCTTCGTCTCCCCCTTTTGAGTGGCGCCACCGTCGTTGTAATCAAACTGTAGTCGTTAGTTTTAAAATATTTTTTAATAATATTTCTAATGGTGATTGAACCATGAAACTTTTTATGTAGCGTAATTTTAACCTAAATTAACTGAAAATAACCCTATAACCTAGAGTAAACGATCCCTTTAACCCTCCCTCCCACACTACACCCCCTTCTCTCCCGCCCCCTACCACCACGACCATCCACCTAACCGGTTTTCCTTGTCCCGCATATCGGTGCATGTTACGTCTAGGCCCCTGCTATGCCCCAACGACATACGTGCTACGCGTAAAACGGACACACGCTGGTTTAAGAAGTTGTGAAGTGTGTTTAACAAAGTTGATGTAGAGGAGGCATCTTGTGGGATGGAATTAGGAGTGTTGTGGGGGGTGTGTGTGTGTAGTGGAACATACCACATACACAACACACGCACGCGCACGCGCACAACACGCCACATGCACACACGCGCACGCGCACAACACGCCACATGCACACACGCGCACGCGCACAACACGCCACATGCACACACGCGCACGCGCACGCGCACAACACGCCACATGCGATGTTTGCAAATGCTCTTATCCTATCCTCGCATCCCTCACCCAATCAACCTGGACGTCCTCTACCCCCCCTTCCTCCTCCCTGGCTGTCCTCTAGCCCCCTCCTCCTCCTCATCCCCTTTCTTTCTCGCTGGTTCGTGGTTAATTGGTTAGTCAATACGCTAGCAGTGTACTGTGTGAGAGTCAGGCTGAGTCGACCGCAGCATCTGATAAGTCTTTATTCTGCTGTAGACGGCGGATCTAGGCGTGCAAACACCGGGGAAGCCACACGCTAATGTAGAGTAGCATCCAGCGGTGGAATGGTCAAACCGATGCTGTGAATACTAACGTTCTGTTTTACGTGTGCCGGTCCGTGGATCAGTGGCTGAGCAAGATAGTTGTTATATATGTCGTTCAATGGCCACATGTAAAATCTTACCTTTGCTTTAGATTCGCTTAAAAAACCCTCAAAGCATGGCTTAGCATGCTTTATAGTCAGATATCCATTTCGTAGGCGTGATCTCATTTTACAACTGCCACTCAAATAAAAAAATTCCAAAAGTGTCCTTATATGCCGTATATATCTTTAGAAACAGTATATATAAGTGTCTGGTCTATAGACGTGTGATCGCAGGCATAGGTCTGCCTGTGTGTGTACGTCATGTGTCAGTGTTTCCCTGCATTAACATGAGCGAGGCGGGCCGCCTCTCTCAAATTCTCAGCCGCACACAGAAATTTGTCCAAAACACCGCCTCGCTGACGAAAATCGCTGTTCTTCCATAGAACAGTGCTTATAATGCACCAAAATAGCTTAGAATGCACCAAACTACACCATTTTTTCAGAAACCCTCGGACCCCTCTAGCTGGGAGAGCTATTGTTACCTCATCACAGACCTTTTTGCCCAGGAAACACTGATATATGTTAACATCGCTCTTCCTCTCTCTGCCTCTGTGTGTGTGTACGTCATACGTTAACAAACACTAGCTATCGTCTGCACCAGGAAACACAGCTACTAGCTACAGAGAAAGCTAGACTACAATCGTCCTCACCTCTGCCTCTGGATATGCTATCTCTCTATATATACCTGTGATTCTGCTTATGAATCCAAGGATAGGACAAAAGGTCTTGTAATATAATACGGTTGTCATGCTACCTATAGTAATGCCATCTAGCGACAGTTCTATGTGACAGTCCTATGCGACAGTTCTATGTGACAGTCCTATGTTACAGTCCTATGTTACAGTCCTATGTGACAGTCCTATGTAACAGTCCTATGTTACAGTCCTATGTGACAGCCCTATGCAGGGTTTCTTATACATAAGAGGCACAGTGGCGCACTGCCATTGTGAAAATGTTCACTCTATTTACCTGCCGTTGTAAAAATAGTGTCAACCCAAAAATAAATAGATTACCACATGCTTCTGGCGCATTTAGCGTCAGTGTGACGCAGGGTCTACACTTTTCTGTTATTTCCTTTGAATCCATCATGAATGCATGTTTTTCCCAAACTGGCCATTAGCTCCTTTGTCTAATTTTCCCTGAGAAGAAACCCCGCTATGAGACAGCCCTATGTGACACTCGGTCATACGTGTTTAACGAGTGTGACTAAACTTGCTAGGCGAACTCGCGTTAATTCCGCGCGTGATTATTTTTCTCTCCTTGCAGATTGCGTATTACTCAACGTTGTCATGGCAGATCAGGTCCAAGCTAACGGACCGTCTAGTGAGAAGTTCATCGATTCATTCAACCCTGATGATCCAGAATACATCCGCGAGCAGCAGAGGCCGGCTACGATCAGGGTAAAAAACATACAACAACACTGCATCTAGATGAACAATTATGTAGAGGTGGCTGCTTGTAGAAACTGGGATCATACTGGGTTCTCACTGAAATGGGTTGTTATCTCATGGATAATTCAGGAAATAAGTACTAAATTGACTAATATTAGTTTTACATTTTAGACAGCATGCTGCTAAAACTTCCCAACTGCATAAATTTTTAGTGATCTGAGCTAAAATAGGCAGCAAAACCGTACTGGTTAATATTGACGCCGTCGATCCGTTGGTGTGACTGGTACTATTCTAAGAGAAATCCATGACTAATGTAATGTGATGAGCAATAATGAAAAGTTGACACAATTTTTCATCAGGCCAAAACAAAATATAGGTGTGGTTACCGTTTCCCGACTGACCATATTTATTCCCAGCGACCCTAAACATTTTATTGTCAATTTTCTTTAATGTAACTAAAAAAATTAAAAAAAAAATATTAACAAATTTGAATTGGACAGTTCCTGCTTCAAAAGGCACAACGCACATCCTTCGGACATGGTTCGTAAATAAAATGTTTCAATAAAATAAAATGTTTTTCCTACCTACCTACCCTATTTTTTTTCGGCATGAAATGGTAACCACACCTATAATTTGTTTTGGCCTCAGTGAAATTTCGGCAGTCGGTAGCGCTGATGATTGATATGATGGGTTGTCACTTTACTGTAGTCGCAAGTTGTCAACAATGTCCGTCCGTTAAGTACGCGAAGATTTCCGGAAGACGTAAGTAAGGTGATTGCCATACAATTCACCACAGGGAACGTCCAATCATTGCCATGTACATTCGGTGCACGCGAGAGAAGGCGTTCAACTGTTTACAGCCGCGCGCACTAGCATCAGCATTTACTGCCGCGCCTCACGGCAACCCTTGCAGTGTACTTAACTAGCACGTGAGATGAATCTCACGTGTGTCGCACACATCCTTGTAGATAGTAGTCGGTGGTCACTCTGCGTGCTTGGCCGACCGTGTACGGGAGTGACCGCTCGATCGACCGACCGTGCAGCCGAGTGATCGGTGGCGTGGGTGGCAGTGAAGCGAATGAGTAATCACATGTCAACAAGCCTCCCTCCCCATCAAGGTCTCCCCCCCCCCACACACACACGCGCGCGTGTACCTGGCTTAACGCTACTCTGCACACGCTGATACGTGCCTGTAGTGCGAGACTAGATGCCACGCACTCACGCACGCGAGGGTTTCAACCTCCGCTCGAAAACAATTACGTGTTTATTCTCGACTCGAAACACGCATTTCGGCACGCAGTGCGTGGGAGCGGGCTGTTTCACGAACCGTCACGACCCAGACTGCATCTTTAGTTCTACTCGTGTTGTTGCATTCGCTCGGTCGTGCGCCCTGCAGTAACACAGCCCAACAGTCGACGCCATGGTGCGTCTAGCACAGGTCTCTGATTAGTCTACGTTGGCGGCTGCTTGAAACAATCTTGGGCACATCGCGCCCTGGGGATCCATCATTTCGTTGGCTATCCGAGCAGGCTGTTACGATCAGCAAGCCGCGAATCCCACGTGGAGCGTATATAGCACGTTCGTTTGTACGCCGCCGCCGCTGCTGCTATTGCCGGCCTTGAGTGCGTATAGCTGTCCACAGCATTCACTGCGACTGCAGTGCTTAGGTCGGTCGACTGCGACGCGACTGCCTGCGACTGGCCGCTACTAGTTGCTCGGAATAGAACAGTGGGCAACTGGACGCAACTAGTCGCTGCTGATCGCTTCCAATTGCTCGAAATCCAGTTGCTTCCAGTGAGTCGGCTCGCAAGCCCGACTTAAGCCCCCCCTGGCGATCGTAAACGGTGTGTGTCTGTGTGCGTTCGTGCGTTTCTGCTGATTCCCCACGAGATAGCTGCATGACTGTTCGTCAGCATGACTGTTCAAACTGTTCGGCGGCAGTGCGAAAACCCGGCGGAGAATAATTGATCAGAGGCATCTGATTAATATCTAATTTGCTGACTTATAATGGGTTTGCACGGAAAGCTTTTTGAGCAGTTTGTAGTTTTTACGTGCGTGAAACTCAAATAGCAACTAACTTTTGGCTGCGAAGCGCATAGCATGGTATCGATACGTTTACGTGCAAAAATCAGATTTTTAAGTCATTTAGTCTTCGGGTGTTTAGAAGCTGAGTGTAAACAAACGAAGCTCAAAGGAAATTAAGGTTTTTAAAGGTTCATATCAAGTTGTCTTTTTAGTTTTACAGAATGTTTTTTATGAGTTGGTTTATCAACGGAGGCAACAATTCACTAGCCCATGCATTGGTTTCAGTTGGCCATCAGCAACTATATTTTAAAACGGAAATTTACAAAACAACAGCGAAAAAAATACACGGGAGCGGCGAGCGATTTCGCTCCCGTCAGCTTTCAAAGCGCTCTGGTAACAACAATTACGAGAGCGAAAATTTTGGAAGCTACGAGAAAAAATCGCTCCCGTGCCGCCGGCAGCGTTACGACCCGTTCCTCAACGTAGACAGCTAGGGTATCCAAAACATCTAGAGCTGCATGAACTCCCTCAACGCATGATTCGCCACACGAACAAAAACTCGCGACAGTCTAAGAAATCAATGTGTTTTTATAATCGCGTAACAATAAGTTTATATATCGCAGGGGTTATTGTGGGAAGTTAGGGCACGACCAGTGACACCTGACACGCACGTAATCAAAGCTGTTTTCTGAATTCGTCACGTAGAAAGTGGACTGTTTTTATTCAGGTAGATATTTAGAAGAAATGTAAACTGTATATACTTGAAGATTCTAGGCACTTGTAACTTTGTGGATGTGCGGCAGCATTGATAGATCTATATGCATGGGGGTACCGTGGACTGGGGAAGAGAAAAACGAAAGTAAAACCTTACCCAGAAGCTCCCCCGACATTCCTAGAGATTGAAACATTATTTGACCAACTCTAATTAAGTTACATCAAGAGTTAATGAAGACACTATTTGTCAATGTTGTTAATTTGTCAAATTTGTTATGCGTATGCTGTTTTAATTCCAAAGGTTATCTTTTTATACTATTTTGTTACTCACTGCTAGTAAATAAGCTGACCACCAAATTTTTGTGCAGGTCCACCAACTTTCTGAAGTTGGTGGTCCTGCTGTCCACTAGATTTTCAGCCGAAATTCGAACCATGGGGTGCCGGGTTCGACAAAACCCGCTTGCCCGATGGCCCGGGGCAACCAAAATTCTCCACGGGGCAGGTAGCTTGAAATTGCACTTCCCTGTTCGGGCAAGCAAGTTTTTTTTATTGAATGGCTAGACATAACGAGATTTGAATTAAAAAACAATGCGAATGAGACAATCAGTGCATGCAGTCATACTTTGTACACAACATGCATACAGCAACATGTAAACCCGGCCTCCGTGATTTTGTCACCATTAGGAATAATTTGTGACCTCGTCGATTTCGCCAAAGCATAATCTTGACTTTTGTTTAGGAAACACCTTTACGATAATTAGACACAATTTCTGGCTTCTGAGACATTAGAGTCAGTGCATCAAAATTATGAAAATTTTAACAAAATCATGCTATGAAAAAGTAGCTCTGGCCAAGCTCAAAATAGCTCCCGTAAACAAAATTACGAGAGCTCTTTTTTCATACAAAATCAAAAAAGAGCTCTCGTAATAAAAAAAGTATTTTTTAGGCTGAGTGAAACCAAGAATAAGAAATGATTACTACCACCCGACACACGCACACAACAACACATCACACACACACACACACACACACACATTCTCTTCTTTACTCCTATACTCTCATACACACACAGTATCTCTCTCTCTCTCTCTCTCTCTGCTTTCTTCCTTGTTTCGCACCTTGTATCCATGTAAGACGGATGTTGTATTCTATACAGTCATGTCGCAGCCTCACGCAGCAAGAACGAACAAACTGAGACGCGTGACAAAGCACATCACACATGCACGCTACGCACGCACACACACACGCCACGCGCACGCACCACGCGCGAACACACACACAATACAGAACTGAAACACGCACTCTCAAACAATAACCACCAAACGCTTATCGCACACTCAACAGAGCGCAGCACCAATACACCGCACACTGCTGACGCGCACGCGCACAGCGCACGCGCACGCGCACGCGCAAGCAATCACACCAACACACACACACACACACGCTACCATCAACCACACACACACACGCATGCAGACGTACACGCACGCGTGAGCAGTGATTCGCAGTGCAGGCGTCCCGGCATCGTGGGTATATATGTACGGTCAGGAGCTAATCATGACAAATGTGCTAATAAAAGGTATAAAGGTGCAGGAGCTAAATAATGACAATGTGCTTTGTCATTATTAGCTCCTGGTACGGTGTATGTATATCAAGAGTACATAATAGAGATATTATATAGATATATAGATTATATATAGATATATAGATTATATATAGATATATAGATTATATAGAGATAAATCTCTATTATGTAATCTGATATACATACACCGTATATATACATCAAGAGTTTATATATACGGTGTATGTATATCAAGATTCTTTAAAAGGCTTCTTTATATGCTCTTGATAACGTGTATATGTAAATCTATGTATTCCGCCACCGGGCAGAAATAATGCGATTTGCTACGGAGAGACGTGCCCTGCTGCTGCTGCTGGTGCTGCTTATGCTGCTAAGTGCCTACTACTTTTTTTGCCTGTTGCTGCTGCTAGATGACTGCGCTGCTGCATGCGCTCTGCAGTTTAATGCTGCTGCTATATCTACTACTACTAGCTATGCTATTTGCTGCTGTCTTACTGTGCTGCTGCTCCTCAACTACTATGTACTACTCTACTGCTTGCTGATTCTTTGTTGTGTATGTACTACTAACATCGCTGCAGGCGGATGCGCAATTAACATCATTTACACGTGTCGCGTCGCTGTTCACAACAAATATTCGCTTTTCTTATAATTTTTCGAAATAATTTCGGCTTCTGATGCAAATCAATTCAACATCTGCTGGCTTTGTGCTCGCGCGGTTGCAGCTCGTCAGTGAGCAGCCACAGCAGCAGAAGCAGAGATAGCATCAGCAGTAAGCATCGCAGCGGCGGTAGCGGCCCAGCAGCAGCGGTAGCGGCAGCAGCAGAGCGATAGCAGGTAGTAGTAGCTTAAGCAGTAGCAGCAGTAAGCACCAGTAGCAGTAACAGCATTAGTAGTACCAGATTAGTAGTGAGTAGCAGTAGCAGCAGTAGTGTAGCCATAGTAGTAACCCGTAGAGACTTCCAGACTCCGCTACACACACGGGGCAGTGGCAGTGGTAATCTACTCCATAGACACGGTCCAAACCCCTACACACACGGGGGTAGTGGCAGTGGATCTACGTCCCGTATAGATCGCGTCAGAACCCCGCTACAAAACGGGGCTATGGCAAGTGGATCTACGATCCCGTAGAGACGAGTCCATGCTCCGTTACACACACGGGGTATGCCAGGGATCTATCTCCCGTAGAACGGTCCAGACCCTCGCTACACACGGCGTTAGTGGCAGTGGATCTTACGTCCCGTAGAACGTCAGAACTCCGCTACTACACAACGGGCGTAGTGCAGTGGATCTAGTCCCGTAGAGACGGTCCTGCCTCGCCTACACACACGCGGGTAGTGGGCGGTGTTAGTGATCTCACGTACCGATAGAAGAGACGGCCATGCCTCCGATACACACACGAGTAGTTGGCTAGTGGATCTACGTCCGTAGAGACGGTCAGGCCTCGCTAACACACTGTCCTACTGACATAACCCTGTCATTTGCACTCACGCGGCTTACAATAGTAACTCTCTAGTTAGATAAATATTCGGCAGTAGCTACTGCTACAGTATGACGCCTTTACGGACCACGTTTGACCACGTTGCACCGCCTAACATCACGGACGCACGCACACGTTGTGCGTCCACATGGATATGAGAAGCGAGAGAGAGAGAGAGAGAGAGAGAGAGAGAGAGGAAGAGTAGAGAGAGAGAGAGATAGAGGCTCACGATGAGCGGAGCGTGAACGAGAGAGATAGATAGAGAGAGAGAGAGAGAGAAGAGAGAGAGAGAGCAGAAAAGAGAGAGTGGAGGTAGAGAGAGAGGGAAGATGAGGAGAGCAGCAGAGAAAGAGAGATTGAGAGGAGGAGAATGAGAGGGAGGAGAGCAGAGAGGAGAGAGAGAGAGAGAAGATAGAGAGAGAGAGAGAGAGAGCAGAGAGAGAGAGAAGAGAGAAGAGAGAGAGAGAGAGTGAGAGAAGAGAGAGAGAGAGATGAGAGCGAGAGAGAGAGAGAGAGAGAGAGAGAGAGAGAGAGAGAGAGAGAGAAGAGAGAGAGACGAGAGAGAGAGCGAGAGAGAGAGAAAAGAGAGAGAGAGAGAGAGAGGGAGAGAGAGAGAGAGGAGACAGAGAGGAGAGAACAGAGAGAGAGGAGAGGAAAGAGAGGAGAGAAGAGCAGAGAGGAGGAGAGAGAGAGAGAGAGACGAGAGAGAAAGAGAGACAACAGAGACAGGCGGAAGAACCTAGAGATAGTGACGTCATTAACAGAGAATGTGCTGGAACTGCACATGTTATGTTAGATGCCGGAAAAACCGCTGCTTGCATACTGCTGCTGCTGCTGCTGCCTGTGTTGCTATCCTGCTGCTGTACTGCTGCGACTTACTGCTACTGATACTACATACTTATCTACTATAATATGCTCTGTGCTACTACTGCTGCTGCTGATGCTACTACTGCTGCTGTTGCTTTTTCTTTTTTTTTTTTTTTTTTTTTTTTTTTTTTTTTTTTTTTTTCCTGCTGCTGCTGAAGCTGTCACTGCTGTACTGACTGCTGCTGCTGCGCTGCTGCTGCATACTGCTGCTGCTCCTGCTGCTGCTCTATTACTACTGCTGCTGTGCTCTGCTGATGATGATTGATGATGCGGTAATGAACGTGAACATATCTCGACCATTCAGCGACAACATGCATTTATCATAATCACTGCCAGAGCGGCGGCAGGTAGCGGCGGAGGAGGCGAGCATATGTAAACTGGTTCTGTTGCGATCGGCCACGGTCACGCACCGGCACGCCACGCATCGCACGCACGCATTCAAGGGACAGATAATGGATACATGCTACTATCTTACACGCACCACAGAATCGCGTACGTCCATACACGGAGACACTCTATAACACGCGCTCACACACCGTAGTATATACCATACATTAACACACACACACACAACACACACACAACACACACACACACAAAACACACAACAACACACACAGACACACAACACACACACAACCATCACACACACACACACACGCACACACACAGACGACGCAAGCACGCACGCATCGCACGTTACTGCGCGCGTCACGCATGCGCACAGCCAAGACACGCACCACACATACATACACATACACACACACACACACTACACACAACACACACACACACAATACATACACACACACACGCCCACGCCCCACACACAACACACCTACACACACATACCACACCATACATACACACAACACACACACACACACACACACGCACCACAACAAACAAACACACACACGCACCACACACCAACACACACACACACATACACAACACACACACACACACATCATAATAACACACACACACACACACACACACACAACCGCCAGCACACACACCACCTGACACGTACACACCATACACACAACACATACATACACAAACAACACACACAAACATACACACGCACCACACACAAAAACACACACACGCACCCACACACATCATACACAAACACACACACATACACACACACACACACACACACACATACCACAAACACACACACACACACACACACAACAACACACACACACACACACACACACCACAGCACAACAGATTCAGTACGTGCTGCATTCATGCTCAGACTTAGTCACCAGCACGCTGCACGTACAAACACACCCGCCACAAGTGCATTGCACGCACGCACCACGCACGCGGGTCAGCTACAAACACACCGCACACTGCTATGCACGCACGCACACGCCCACGCGGTCACGTACAAACACAATCCGCGACGTGCATGCGCGCACGCACACGCAAGCGTAACGTACATAACACACCGCACAGTGGAATGCCGAACGCACACGCACGCGTCACGTACAAACACACCGCACACGTGCATTGCGCGCACGCCACACGCACGCCGTACAGTACAAACATACCCACACTGCATGCGCGCACGCACACGCACGCGTCCCGTACAAACACACCCGCACAACGTGATGCGCGCACGCACACGCACGGGTCACGTACAAACATCACCGCACACGTGCACGCACCACACGCACGCCGTCACGTACAAACCACCGCACACGTGCATGCTGCGTTCTTTCGCTGGCCTATATAGTATCAAGGCGTATTAAAGAAGCTTCTTTATACGCCTCTTGAATTATATAGTATAATATATATGAAGCGCATATTTGCAAAACTGCCTATATCAATTTTTTTCAAAATCAAGTTTAAACTACCAATGTATTAGTATGGAACATAGGTACCGTGTAGAAGTACTATTTGTCTTTGAGACAGGCTACATCATGCTTAAAAACCCATCAATTAAATCATGTTTATGCATAATCCAAAAATTTTATAGTTTCAAAATATGCCATATATCTTCACGAACATTTTAACCAATGCTGAAAACAATTGTAAATGATTGTCAAATAATTGTTTTTTGTCAGTTATTCTCTCATTTTCTCAAAAGGACATCTACGGCCAGTTTGCAAATAAGCTCTATTATATATCAAGAGTCCATAATGAAAATAGTCTTCTAGTATAGTCTTTCTATAGGACTCTTGAGAATATATATCTATAATATCTATCTATATATAAATATATAGATATATATATATAATATATAAACCACGGCTGCTGCGCATGCTGAACGGATAGTCCATGTAACTGTTACTTGTATATAACACATATATATATAACAGATATACATTCTACATGTACATGCTTACTGTATAACACACATATATATATATCAGATATACATTCATTACATGTAACATTACAACATATACACACAAGTATAATGTAAGCTGATATATATACAACATATATATACAAGATATACATTCATAATTTACATACACGCACACACACAGTATAGTAGATATATATACATTCATACATGTACCATATACACGCACACACACATTATATTGTACTTGTATTATATACATATATTATATAATATTATATATATATACAGATATACATTCATACATGTACATATACACGCATACACACACAAGTATATGTAGCTGATATATATACACATATATATACAGATATACATTCATACATGTACATATACACGCATACACACACAAGTATATGTAGCTGATATATATACACAGATTTATACAGATTATGATATACATTCATACATGTACATGTTACTTGTATATACACATATATATATATATACAGATATACATTCATACATGTACATATACACACATATACACAAGTATATGTAGCTGATATATACATGCATACATGTACATATACACACATATACACAAGTATATGTAGCTGATATATATATACATGCATACATGTACATATACACGCACACACACAAGTATATGTAGCTGATATATACATGCATACATGTACACAGGTATATACATAGATACATACAGATACACATGGATACACGTACATGTATATATAGCTGATATATACGTGTAACATACATGTACATGTACACGCAAAAGTCGCAAATACACATGTATATGTAGCTGATATATACATGTATAGTTGTATACACGTACATGTACACGCATTCACACATGTATATGTAGCTGATATATACATGTAACATACATGTACACGCACACACACACATGTATATGTAGCTGATATATACATGTAACATACATGTACATGTACACGCAAATACACATGTACATGTAGTTAAAATATACACAGAAATACATGGATACACGCCACCAACACCCGGTCACCCGGCCCACGGCAACCAACACCCAGTCACCCGGCAACCAACACTCGGTCACCCGGCACACGGCAACCAACACCCGGTCACCCGGCCCACGGCAACCAACACCCGGTCACCCGGCACACGGCAACCAACACCCGGTCACCCGGCACACGGCAACCAACACGATCGTCACCCGGCAACCAACACCCGGTCACCCGGCACACGGCAA
>NW_014577589.1:192744-195490 GCF_000485595.1 Priapulus caudatus
TTATATTTTGTTTTGGCCTAAGCAGTCTAGTGCGTAAGATCTCCAGCTACAGCTAATATGTAGTCTAATATGTCGTCTGATATCTTGTCTGATATGTCGTCTGATATGTCGTCTGATATGTCGTCTGATATATCATGTCGTCTGATATGTCGTCTAATATGTCATGTCGTCTGATATGTCGTCTGATATGTCGTCTAATATGTCATGTCGTCTGATATGTCGTCTGATATGTCATCTGATATGTCGTCTGATATGTTATCTGATATATCATGTCGTCTGATATGTCGTCTGATATGTCGTCTAATATGTCATGTCGTCTGATATGTCGTCTGATATGTCATGTCGTCTGATATGTCGTCTGATATGTCATCTGACATGTCGTCTGATATGTTATCTGATGTGTCATCTGATATGTCATGTCGTCTGATACGTCCTCTGATATGTCGTCTGATATGTCATCTGATATGTCATGTTGTCTGAAATGTTGTCTGATATGTCATGTCATCTGATACGTCCTCTGATATGTCGTCTGATATGTCATCTGATACGTCGTCTGATAATCTGATATGTCGTCTGATACGTCCTCTGATTGCGCAGGAGGCATGTGTAACAGCATCTTGCCGATCTCGGACATCAAGCCGGCGGAAGCTGCCAGGTACATGGGCGGGGAGAAGCACCTTCGCTGCAAGCTGGCTTCTCTCTACAGACTCGTGGACATGCATGGATGGTCGGGGCTTCACACACACATCACCGTGAGTCTCTCTGTCTCTCTATCTCTCTCTCTCTCTCTCTCTCTCTCTCTCTCTCTCTCTCTNCACCGATTACGTCATGCCAGCTTGACAAGGCCAAGGGGTTAGATGTCGGCAGCACTTACCTCACCGACAAGGCCTGCCAGAGGTTCATTATGACGATAGCCGATACAAGGCGCCGGGAACAGTTTGTAGCTATAAATGAGGCCAAATTCCTTACTGTGATAAGTGACGGATCCACAGATTCCTCATCACAGGAAGCCGAAATTTTATTGTCGAATTAAAATTTTATTTTATTTAAATTTAAATTTTATGATCCATATCAAAGTTACATGTATTTTATACAATTGAATGTCTTTTACAAAACCTTTCTGGGGGACACCCCTTGTACCCTGGGAGAGACCCCCTGTACCCCCTAGCAGAAGGGGGGCTCCACCCTCCTACCCCACCTACCTCCTGGCAAATCACAATGCTCGTCGCTCTGCGCCTAGTAAGAGTTCTTCGGCAGGACTAGTAGAATCTTGGAAGGACTAGTAGATTTTTTCTTTTACTAGTCCTGTGGACTAATGAACTAAAATGGTTAGTGTCTAACCCTGGATAAGAGGCATTAATTGCCTACCACAGACGTTTTATAGCCGGGTATAAGCAGGTCTAAGTTGGTCCCGCGCATCCCTAATGGCTCGTTCTATAGCCCAGTGGCAACTGTACGCGGGCTATAGTACTAGAGCTACAACAAACCCTGGCTGCCGCCATGGCGGCTCAAGGATAGAGAGCATGTCCAGTAATAAACATCCTATCCAATGACCGCATGGCTGCCGCTGCACACTGACACATAAATATATAGCAGGTAGGAAAGCGTTCTGCCAAAATTCGCTCGGCGCTCGCCTGATTTCACACGAATACAACACAAATATTCAACCATTCTACTCCATCTTTGTTTCTATTTGAAGAACAGTGTTCACTTGTTATAAAAACATACTGTCTGTGTTCGTAACCGAGCTGTGTCACGCGAAATCATACAAAGCCTGACGAAATTCTCGCGTTGCGCAGTTTATGTAAATGGCTGTCAGAATCAGGAAATGCCCATCGGCGCTCTTCGTGACCTCATTTTTGCTCTGCAACGTTTTTGCAACGCGCCACTGGCTAGGCTCGTACGGGAGTTGGAAAGCAGCGTGATAGTTTCCCAAAATGCAGTGCGCAGTCTATAGCCCTGTACTATAGCCATTTACATAAACTGCGCAATGGGAGCGAACGTGAGAATTTCGTCAGGCTTTGTGTAATTTTGCGTGGCACAGCTCGGTTACGAACACACAGTATGTTTTTATAACAAGTGAACACTGTTCTTCAAATAGAAACAAAGATGGAGTAAAATAGTTGTATTTGTGTGAAATCAAGCGAGCGTCGAGCGAATTTTTGCAGCACGCTTTCCTACCTGCAATATATTTATGTGTCGGTGTGCAGCGGTAGCCAGGGTTTGTTGCAAATGAGCATTTGGACGGCATTTGCAGGAAATTGTCAGCAATAATAGGTGAAAGAGAGTATAGAAACATTAAGACTTTGGTAGTAAATAGATTTCGTATTTATTTAGCATTATATTTTATTGAAACGCTCCAAGTGCCTGTGATTGACATTGCGGAGACTCCCCATGATTAGCTCTAGTACTATAGCCCGCGTATAGTTGCCACAGGGCTATAGAACATTTTATGCTAGGTTTCGCAACTGCACCTGTTCCCCAAAGCTTCCACGAAAAATCGCTCACAAAACGCAAAATGATCGGGCTTTTTAACACTTATCTATCTACATGGACATCTCACCTATCTTTTTGAACACTTTCCACAACTTTCCACCATGTTAAATGCATTTATTTTTCAAAGTGCTAGCACTACAGTACTTGCATTTCGTTTTGAATTGCTGTTGTGTAAACGCGTGACGTCACCCGAAATGTAATAGGCTGCATTATATAGCTGCCCATGTGTTTTGTCTACATTTCGGGTGAC
>NW_014577589.1:195879-209130 GCF_000485595.1 Priapulus caudatus
ACTACGCACGACTGAAATTTTACGTTTATAATCGTAGCAACAGACCTCAGATGAGCCCAGACGCTCTGCGGCTCTTGTTATGCATTTATTCCTCAAAGTAACCCGAAATGTAGACAAAACACAGGGGCAGCTATAATGCAGCCTATTACATTTCGGGTGACGTCACGCGTGTACACAACAGCAATTCAAAACGAAACGCAAGTAGTGCTAGCACTTTGAGGTATAAATACATGGTGTAAAGTTGTGGAAAGTGTTCAGAAAGATAGGTGAGATGTCCATGTAGATAGATAAGTGTTAAAAAGCCCGATCATTTTGCGTTTTGTGAGCGATTTTACGTGGAAGCTTTGGGGAACAGGTGCAATTGCGAACCCTAGCATAAAATGACTATGTTCTATAGCCCTTCGGCAACGTTGCGCAAACCGGGCGCGCCCGCCCCGTTTGGGAAAACTCCCCCGTTTCAATCGTTGCGCCACGTTTAAATTACCTCCGCCCCGATTAAATTCCACCACAATAAAGGTTTGACAGCGCGCGAATCAATCGTCAAGAATTCCCATTCGACCAGGCCCCCGGACGCGTGTATTTTTACCGTACCACTAATGCGTAAACATCCTACACCACGCATGCGCTGCAGCCACACACAAGTACAAACAGTCACCTTGTCCCAAACCCTAACCCAACCCTAACACTAACTGTAAACCGATTCAGCTATCTTATATATATACAAGTGTTATAGTACCAAATACCGTCTATGGTGTGGTGACGATTTTACGCATTAGTGGTACGGTAAAAAAAACACGCCCCCCGGACCCCCCTAGTTTCAAGTGGAATTGTGTTTTTCGGAACCCCAAAGAAAATGTCTCCCTCTTACATGCACCCCCTCCCTGATCAATCACGCATTCAGGCGTAAACAATAACAGAGGTGAAATTGGGTTGAGTTTGTGGCTCTTGACGCCCTTGCATTGACATACAAGACTGTTGAAAGCACAGGCACTTGGAACGTCTGAATAAAAATGAATATTCACACAATTTTTCACAATGATCGACCGCCTGTGTGCAAAATAGGTGAACGTATGTGAAACATATACGGTTAGCACTTACTGTGACATATCTGTAAATTGGTAAAATGTTCCATGCAGAGAAATTACGAGGTTATCATCGTAGAACTCCCGAACACCGTACGTCACAAAGCTATACACATGTAAACAAACATGCGTGTTGCGAGGTTCCTGCCTCCGATATCCATTTCGAGGCCCGCTAAGCCAAGCATAAAGCGCGCGGGCAAGACGTCACACACACAGAGCTCTACGTTCATTGGCTAAAACAATCGAGTAGCGCGGTTAGGGATTTTCGGAATTATTTAATTTGAAGAAAAACTTCAATGTTCAATGAATGACGCACTCGTTCACTTCCGACAGCGAGTGAAAATGCCGAAAATTTTCTACTTCGATGCGACATGCATCGGCCGGTCATTTCATTATTTATGAAAAGTAAACAGGCTGGTGAAAGACAGTAGGTACGGTAACTGGTCACGTTGGTGACGCCCCATTCATGTCCATCAACGAAGAAGGCGGGGCTTATTCTGATTACGGAGGTGCGAAAATGCAACAAGGATGTAGCGCAGTGCGCTAAACAGCGTGTTATTTTCGTATTTGTAGCAAACTCTATCGTAGGAAACCGTTCTAACATAGCAGAATGCCCTAGTTCCTGAGATCGGCGATTTGGTGGTCCAATGGGTCCCCGTCTTTAAAAATATAAAAGACTTGTGCGGCGTAGGCTGTGAGTGTGATTGGAAGACACAAAGTGTCAATCCTCGGTGCGTCTCGGCATCATGACCGCATCACGTCCAGTATTATGATTGGCATATCTCGTAGCACATCAAACTACTACACAACTGTTGCCATTGCTGGGTGAGGTGGGTTATATATGGTGCCCCCAATTATTGTTTATTACTTGTATAACGGAGATTATGTGATTATGTGTAGGTTTAGGGATGGGGTTTTCAGACTGTAGGTGTTACATGGTATGTGGTACCCAACTTATCAGAAGTATATATGGTAAAATTACTATATCTTAATATTTTTGTTCCCAAACTTATGCAACTGCCTTATTTGTTAGATTAAGTCATTCCCAAATGCACCCTGCCCTACCCTATATAAGCCTACCCCTTACCTCTTACTAGTACTCACCTAGGTAATCCCAAAGCCCCCAAGTAGCCGTATCACACACATTGAAAGCACTGATCTACTGCTGTAAGGCATCCTAATCAGAACGTGCCCTGGCATAAATGTAGTTTAATACAAAGTGGTGCATGATCCTGTTGATGAGCTGCATTTGCTAATTACATAATTACAGGGGTAGAAATTGACTTTTGAACAAGGGGTGAGTCCACTCCCTGCCCTCAAAAAGAGGGAGTCCGCGGCAAAACGAGGGAGTCCACACTCCACAGTCTGAAGTTTAAAACTATATATATAGATATAGCGCATGTGCTCATTTTGAAGATTCATGTGGTTGCACGGCTGCCAAATTTTCTTTGGACATTTGCTGAAAAAAATACAGTAATTTCGCGTGGGAATAATAAGGAGGCCGTGCTCTGGAACGAACTATAGTTAGTATATAGCAGATTTTCAGGGAGTCACACGGACTCCTGCATATATGTCAAATCAACTCGCGTTAATTTCGCACCCTGTAATTATATTACAGCGGCCAGCGACCTAAATCCGACTTGGCTCTCGTGTGTTTTGATCAATAAGCCTGGGTATATGTTCATATATATGGATATCAATTATGCCAGGTCTTCAAACCCCAGAATGCGTGTGTGTGTGCGTGCGTGCGTGCGTGCGTGCGTGCGTGCGTGCGTGCGTGCGTGCGTATGTACAATTGTAACCGTCCTGTAAAAATGTGACGGGGCCGGCCGGGGCTCGGCGTGAGGATGCGCGCGATGCCGGCTGGGGCTCGGCGTAATGCTGTAAATGCGTACATGCTGAAAGCGTACAGTGGGCATTGACCCCCTCCCCCCCCCAGCGTACAGTTTGTACGCTTGTGGAAGTTTTCATAATTGTGAACGCATTGGTTGGAAAAAATGTGTTGTTGATAATGCAATTAAAAACAAGTGATTGTTTGAAATTCATGAATGTGTCATTTCCATTCCAGTTTGTAAAATGTGGGTATGCAGGGTCTAACTTTCCTGCACACATATTTCCATCGATGGTGGGTAGGCCTATAATTCGATCTACAGCCAAAGTTGGTGATATTGAAATTAAGGTAAGTTCTTTGTTGTGTATCTAATTTGATTGATATGCACTGCATATTATTTTTAAATAGCTGCCATATGGGGAATTTAGGAAATGAATTAAGTACCGTTATATTTGAGGTTTAAAGTAAATTTAAAATTCTTTCCTGGCTACAAGCCTTTATCGGTAGGACTAGGCTGTTAACATGACCAGATGTTAGGGCTACGCAGTTTTAAATTTTGAGGTTAGATCTAGATGTTGTTGGAGTTGTGATTTATCCAAAATGGTGCGTGATGTTTACAGGTGATTAATTTGTTGTCACTTGTCATCACGATATTAAACCTGGAAAAATGTTTAGACATTGTATTTTGATGTTCTATACATGTTTGGTTGCAGGATTTAATGGTTGGTGAAGATGCGAGCAAACTGCGGCAGATGTTGGAAGTTAACTACCCTATGGAAAATGGGATTGTTCGAAACTGGGACGATATGATATCTCTATGGAACTACACCTTCAGTGAAGATAAATTAGACATTAATCCAAGAGACAGCAAAATTCTCCTTACAGAGCCCCCTATGAATCCGACGAAGAACAGAGAAAAGATGATAGAGGTATTGTGTAAGATAATGTTCAGGTTTAAAATTTTATAGATGGGTTAAATATAGAAATGAATTTTGCCGAGAGAAGATATGATAGAATATAATCTACTAGACGAGTATGTTCATCATAAAATCGGTTGTGTGCCGGTTGTTTTATTTCCAATGGGGTTGTTGTTGTTTTTATAGTTTAGAAACGTTTCTTCTCTAAATGTTGTGGTTTGGTATTTAGCAGCTTATATGGACACTGTTATGATGAATTTGTTGTTGAGCTCTAGAGCTGTGAAATACTTTTGAACTGTCCTCTAAGAAGTTCTGAACAGGTCAAAGCTGCTGTGATATCAAAAGAACATAAAATACACAGGAGTGGGTCTTGTAAAACCAAATGAAATTTAGCATTTGCTAGCCCAAAGCTGTTCAGCATTAGTCAAGTCCAAACCATACATGTGTATTCCATGTTCATACTCCGTAATGATCATGTAATTAAGTAAAAATAACATAATTAACAAAAATAGAATAAATAAACTAGAATTACAGTCTGTTGAAGTGTTAGTAAGTGTAAAAGTGTCTTATGCAATACATGAGCTATAATTTATTAAGCAAGCGTTGAGAAATTATAGGTTACATTGGCTAGCAAATTGTGAAATGTTTTTATGCATCTCACTGCCATGTATAATAATAATAGGTTCTGTTGAGGTTAATATTATTACGTAGTTACTAATAATAAAACTATCATGGCAATCAAGACTCCTTATTGTAATAGGGTTGAAACCATTTTTTGATGTATCAGATCTATTTGAATGTTTGTAATTCTTCCGTTGTAGTGTCCCTGTTATAATGGTCTATATAGTTAAAGCCATTATATTTAATATTTACTAATTGAACATGCCAGATACGAAGGAACAACCTTTGTTAAAGAAATTCCTTTAACCATGTAGTGACCTTTGTTTTGATTTGTGTGAAACATTACCTTTTCCCTTCTTTACAGGTGATGTTTGAGACATACCAGTTTGCAGGTGTATATGTAGCTGTGCAGGCAGTTTTAACACTCTATGCACAAGGTATGACAACAGGTTATGTGGAGTTTTTGTGAATGTACCCTTAACATATTTATTGCTTTGTTTCCAAGTCAGTGGTACCTTCAAATAAAAATATTTGTGAATTGTTACTGTTCATATATGTACCCACATCACCTCTTGTTTGTTTGTTTGTGTAGTCGCCTAGTCGGAAACCTATTTCAAAATTAATATGTCACAAGATATATACCGAACCATAAAAAAAAGCCCTTGCGATTGCATGGATCAGATTAGCATTTTCATAATTTTTGACATTTTGGGTGTTTTTTAAATTTTGTGTTTTTGGTTATTATGACAAGTATTGTAAAATACATGCGTGGATACCCAGCAGTTTGATCTGATTGTTTTCTATTGTATACCCCATTCAGCATAAGTCTTCCTTGTTGCAGGGTTGTTGACAGGAGTGGTTGTCGACTCGGGGGATGGTGTAACTCATGTATGTCCTGTGTATGAAGGCTTCTCACTCCCCCACCTCACGCGCAGATTAGATATTGCTGGAAGGGACATCACACGCTATCTTATCAAGGTAAGCAACGAAATTTTCCATTTTCGGCCTTTCACATTGTGTAAGCATTTACGTGCAGGTGGATAATAAATAAGGGCTCGAAATTATTGTTTTGTGTGATATCAGAGATTAGCTAGTACATTGGCGTAATGGCAAATATTATAATTTGGATTCGTCTCACAACAAAATAAATATAATTTCATAGACCTCTTTATACTCTAGATTATTGTATTGTAAATAATGGTAATGTTTAGCATGGTATCCCAGGGGGTAGAAATTAACTTTTGAACACGGGAGTCCTACCCTCAAAAAGAGGGGGTCTGCAGTCTGAGGTTCAAAATTAAAGATAACGCATGTGCTTATTTTTAAGATTCATGCAGTTGCACGTCTGCCAAATTTTCTTTGGACATTAGCTGAAAAAATACGGTAATTCCACGAGGCTAGTTAGTATGGCAGAATTTTCAGGGAGTCACACGGACTCCTGCATATGTCAAATCAGGGAGTCCGACAGTAAATCAGGGAGTATTTGACTCCGGACTCCCGTTAATTTCGCACCCTGGTATCCAAATAAGCAAAGCTAGGAGCAAACAGGAATAGTCGTGCAAATATATTTTGGCTACAACTCTAGAGGAAAAGTGGGTGTATCGCCATAATTGCGAACCCTGGAGTTTGTATTAAGTGTCATCATCATCATCATCTGGTCGAGCTAGCTCGGAGTATTAAGTGTATTCTCCATTTATTCCAGCTGTTACTGCTTCGAGGCTATGCCTTCAACCATTCCGCAGACTTCGAGACAGTGAGGATGATAAAGGAGAAGCTGTGCTACATTGGTTATAACATAGAGCAGGAGGAAAAACTAGCACAGGAAACCACAGTTCTCGTAGAGTCTTATACAGTAAGTGTTATATTCTATTCTTGGACACAAAATGCTAGATGCACTGTGGCAGAAGTAATTATTCAGTGACTTTGACTTTGAAAGGATTTATTTCATAAATAATTGCACAATCGAGAAAAATATATTGAAACATAGTCCCACCTAACAGCGAATGTGTTGATGATTACTCTTGTATATAAATTACCATACGTTTATGCTGTTATGGTATATAAAATAGCAAGTAATGCAGCCAGATTCTTTTGTATAGCGACAATTTCCTTGAAATCGGCAATCATCAGAGAAACGTGAATCGCATTACGTGATGTTGTGGTTCTATACTAGTACAACTATCACTTAACTCAAGTTATCATGTAAAAGTATAGGGACAGGGTCTTGCGAGAAACAACTGGCATCATCGTCTAACTGCATCAACACGATGTAAACAGACTTCAATCGATGTGTATTATTATTTAAAAAATGTACGAGTGTTCTAAGACATGTTTATGTTAGCCTTATATTGAACACTGAAAGTTGACTTTGAAAAGTGTTGTAGCAGTCGGGGGAAATACGAGATACTTCCGCATTTTTATATGTAAAGTAAATTCTGTGAAAATTTTAAATATTATAAATAGCTTCTGTTAGCTTAACGTTTCTGTTTGTTCGGTGCAGCTTCCAGATGGACGTGTCATTAAAGTAGGAGGTGAGAGGTTTGAGGCTCCTGAAGTCTTGTTCCAGCCACATCTCATCAACGTTGAGCGAGTCGGCATTGCAGAACTTCTTTTCAATACTATTCAAGCAGCAGACATTGACACCAGACCTGAATTTTACAAACACATTGGTGAGAAATATTGGATATAGTTTTGGTCAAAACTTGTGGTCTCGTCAGAGTGGCCTGCATGGTCTTTTGTTATATTTAGATGTTTCTTTTCACATAGCTGGGTTTAAATTGACTACGTCACGAATTTTCTATGGTAAAATTTTTGTTGCCATTTTTTTACATTAAAAGTAAGAACTAACAGGACTAAACGTATTATCAAATTCTTACCTGATAAGATTGTTTCTCAACTAGTTAAAAATCCGAAAAACCTGGCCGATTTGATATTGTGTTCCTGACATTAATTGCTTGCTATGGGCTATGTATGAGTCACGAGTGTATGTTCACATCGAACAATATAATAAAATAAGAAGTATAATGCAGGAATTTAACCATAAAAAGTGAACAGGATTACTTATATTTTGTGAAAAAGTGGAAATATTTTTTTTATTTTTAGTATTTACGGTGACGTAATCACTTTAAAGATGATTTCGTTGCATTTGTAGTGTTATCTGGTGGATCTACCATGTACCCTGGCCTGCCTAGCCGGTTAGAGCGAGAAATCAAGCAGCTCTATTTGGAGCGAGTATTGAAGGGAAATACTGAAGCGCTTTCGGTGTGTATGCTCTACTGTTGGTGTGCTGTGACTAGCAATAGACGTGTGTGATGTGGCTGTTTATTTGAGCAGAATTTGCTGGTCTCATTTATCATAGTTGTACTTATTAGCAGCCTGTGTGTACACTGTTATGATGAATTCTTGTATTGAGCTCTTAAGCTGTGAAACAATATTAACTATCCTCTAAGAAGTTCTGAACAGGTGAAAGCTGCTGTAATGAACCATTGTCTTGTCAACTGAATTTTCTCTGTATATTTACGCAGGCATATGCTCAATTGTACTTTTACAGAAATTCAAGATTCGCATTGAAGACCCACCTCGACGTAAACACATGGTGTTCCTAGGTGGTGCTGTGCTGGCAGATATCATGAAAGACAAAGATACATTCTGGATGACACGAGAGGAGTATGAGGAAAAGGGGTTGCGAGTATTGGAAAAGCTAGGCGTTGTTAGTTCAGGTTAAACAGAATTCTATGTAGTAAAATGTAGCAGCATGTAAACGAGGCCTTTTTATGTATCAAAAGACCATGGATGTAAATTTTATATAACATTTGCTAGCATGTGGAAGAGTGATGTTGAATTGTCTCTAATTTATGATCAGCCAAAATGCTTGGCTACTTTTCTACTGGGGAAATGTGTGATCGCTGATGCGGCTATGTAGGGTAATTTGTGAAATGGTAATAGCACAATCGGCCTGCACTGCATGTGAGAAATGGGTGTCCTATCATGTGCCAAATGCTGTATTGAGTTGTGGTCGAATTGTTTCATGTTTGTTAGTGTAAAGGGAGATAGTAAAATTATCTTCCGTTATAGCTGACCTTTGTACGTGAGAGTACATACGGGACTATTTGCAGTAGCACAACAAACTAGATTAACGTTTCACTTCACGGCATATTTACCTGTAGCTGCTGCATGACTTATAATGCTGAATAGAGCGTAAATGTGCTTGTGGTAACTGCCAGCACACGAAAAGCAGCCAGCTTCTGTTAAAGGTTGCCACATACTATGTGATATATAGTTAACTGTCGTTAACCTACATTTTGTGAGTAAACGACTTGTAAGTTGCAGGTAGGGAATTGTTACACAAGGGTATCAACGTGAGTGTGGGTTGGATGGTTTCCACTTGCAGACCCGGACAGAAATCGGCTAGACTTCATTTGTAAATAGTAGTGTATATTTAAAGGTAAACAAGCAGATCATTTCTGGTTAGGGGCTCTGGGTGTGCCTAAATTCATGCCGAATTATCCGACGGTTGCTCTCATGATCATCGTAACATCACCAGCTTTCCTTTTCTTAATTTGCCATAATGGGGAAGACCCGAATTAAACTGATCCAACCGTTGCATTTATTAATGCCTCAGCTCGTAGTTTTTACCGTATTAGCACGTGCATGGAACCTTCCGGCAATGCGCCAAATGCAGCTGCTTAATACAGACACAGTAAAAACTGGGTGGTGCTAGCCGTTTAGACTAAGCGTTGTTCAATTAGTATTGCTGCCAGCATACCTGAAGAAGCAAATATTGACAAGTTGTGTGGGCAACGACCTTCGGCAGTTAGGATCCTGTTTCGGAGAAGTTAATTTGGGTGAATTTCTTATCTATCTGTGTATTCATTTTGATTTCCACTATAATAGAGGACTTGAGTAAACTGGATTCGAATTGGGTAATCATTAGCCGACTGTCACCCGTTTGTTTGAATTTTGAAGGTGTGTAAAACTAATTGTAAAACTCCTTTGTCGATTTAATTGAAGATGACGTGCTGAGTTGGCGTTCAGCTTTCTGGCCATGTTTATGCTACTTGTCATAAGTCTTTACACATCGGCTTCTTGCCATACATGTTGAGATCGTGTGTATGTATATATCGACATGTATATACAATTGTTGAGGAGGGAGAACAGGTCGGTATGGGTCAAGACATGTATGAGCTAAAGTTTTTGCTTTCCATTGTTTGAACACTGCGAAATTGCGTATTAGACTATTAAATTGTTGATATTGTCCAGACAAGTAACCGTAATAGTAAATTAGCAAATGGAACTGAGCACTGATTACGAACTCTGTTCATTATTTCATGTTGCAACTTGATCATGTTTTCGATTATTCGTATGTCATTCTGAGCCTTCTGTATAGTACATTTTCCTGATATAATTTATAGTCGGTAAGCTAAATTGCTCAACGATCCTGTGTGTATGCCAGCTTTTCTGCTTGATTTGAAGCAATGTTCTTGACTCTGAAACCATACAATTTATATTAAAAATCTTTTTATATTAAAAAGTGGTGAAAATGAACAACAATTCTATTGCATGTTATTATACCAGTTATACACCATTATATCAGGAGTGCATAATAACAGATGACTTCTGATAATATCATAATGATGTAATATCAATAAAATAAACTCATTTATTATTAGTATATTATTAATAATATACTTCTATAATTAAATAGATGGTAATATTATGCATATATACACATACACATATATATTTGTTTAAATATCGTATAATTACTTATGGTAATAATCATCCTAAATTCATTCTCTAACTTGGATAGCTTGATAGGGATATTGGGAATGAAATTAAATGGAAAAATAAACCGTGAAATAATATATCTCTCTCATATGATGGTCAATTCGGTCATCTCTTCGTTTACCAGCGACCATATGGCGTCCACGACGCTATCCACTAGACCATCGTGCGCGTGAAATTCTTCCTCTGCGTACGATAGCATAATGGATAATGGCATTCATATGTATTTGCTTAGGGCGTGTTTGTTTGGTCCGATCCACTGGATCCGTGGATCTGACTGTTTGTTTGGTCGGATTCACTGAACCCGACCCTGCTAGCGAGGTGGATTTGAAGGGGATCCAATATCGCGGCCCGCGCCTCAGCCAATCACAGCTTGTTCTTTGATATGAACATCCCGTGATAGGTATATAACAGCAACTCTTGGTAACAGCGAAACGCAAACCGTTGAAAGTGAATTGAATTTGAGTTTGTTTGTGTTAGGGTTCGATCCAGTGGATCGAAATTCGTGGATCCGATCAAACAAACACGTACGCCCTTAGAGGCGGCGCCGGTGTCGCGCGAAATATCTGACGAGTGCGAAATATCTGAGATAGCCCCGCCCCGCCCCGACCCGACCAATGACAGCTCGTCTTGTGTTACGATAGGTTGTGCACTAATACCAAGTTCTGGTACAGTGTAGCGAAGGAGCAGTGTAGGGAGGGGGAGGGGGAGGGGGAGGGAGGAGGAAGTTTAGAGTAGTACTAGTAGGTGGAGTAGGGAGAAGCTAGTGAAGAATGAGGAAGAGGAGAAGCTGGTGAAAAAGAAGGAGGGGAGAAGCTGGTGGAGAAGGAGGAGGGGGAGAAGCTGGTGGAGAAGGAGGAGGGGTGGAAAAGGAGGAGGGGGAGAAGCTAGTGGAGAAGGAGGAGGAAGGGGAGAAGGGAGAAGCTGGTGGAGAAGGAGGAGGGGGAGAAGGGAGAAGCTGGTGGAGAAGGAGGAGGGGAGAAGCTGGGTCATCTTGACTGGCCTTCTGATAGTACATTTTCCTGATATAATTTATATCGGTAGCTAAAATTGCTCAAGGATGCCTGTGTGTATGCCAAGCTTTTCTAAGCTTGATTTGAAGCAATGTTCTTTTGACTCTGAAACCATAACAATTTATATTAAAAAATCTTTTGATATTAAAAAGTGGTCGAAAATGAACAACAATTCTATTGCATGTTATTATACCAGTTATACACCATTATATCAGGAGTGCATAATAACAGATGACTTCTGATAATTCATAATGATGTAATATCAATAAAATAAACTCATTTATTAATAGTATATTATTAATAATATACTTCTATAATTAAATAGATGCGTAATATTATGCATATATACACATACACATATATATTGTTTAAATATCGTATAATTACTTAATGGTAATAATCATCCTAAATTCATTCTCTAACTTGGATAGCTTGATAGGGATATTGGGAATGAAAATTAAATGGAAAAATAAACGTGAAATAATATACTCTCTCATATGATGCGTCAATTCGGTCATTCTTCGTTTACCAGCGACCATATGGCGTCCACGACGCTATCCACTAGACCATCGTGCGCGTGAAAATTCTTCCTCTGCGTACGATTAGCATAATGGATAATGGCATTCATATGTATTTGCTTAGGGCGTGTTTGTTTTGGTCCGATCACTGGATCCGTGGATGCTGACTGTTTGTTGGTCCGGATTCACTGAACCGACCCTGCCTACGAGGTGATTTGAAGGGCATCCAATATCGCGGCCCGCCGCCTCAGCAATAACAGCTTGTTCTTTGATATGAACATCCCGTGATAGGTAACAGCAACTCTTGGTAACAGCCGGAAACGCAAACGTTGAAAGTGAATTTGCGTTTGTTTGGGTTAGGGTTCGATCCAGGGGATGCGAGATTCGTGGACTGCTGATCAAACAAACGCGTACGCCTTAGGCTTAGAGGCTCGGCAGGTTCGATACCGCCAGGGAAATTATTTGTATTATTTATTTAATAACGTAATTACTAATGTTACTAAACATCATAATTGCGCAGCGTAAGTGCGTGCGCGAATTTATATGATGATTTAGTATTATATTTAGATTATATGAGTATTAAATGTGAATTCCACGAATCAAATGCTTGTTTACGAAAACCTGACGAATCCGATGCTCGTCTCCATGCACGACGAAACCATAACGAGAGGAAAGTATGAGACTATACCAAAGCGCTTTGACACATTATTGATACATGACACACTTACGACATACACACTTTGACGCATAGATTATACACAACCATGTGTTGTGTATATCTATGGACTATATAAGTAATATAAGTGTGACTAGGAAGTATGGTATGTGAGTATGACTATGAGTCTTACTCTAGTTTAGACAACATCTTGCAAATAAGGTATTCTATTATCACGTCTCATCATAGCTCTAGTACTATAGACTATAGTATAGTATAGCCCGCGGTAGCTCTAGTACTATAGCCGCGGATCGCTGGCCGCAGCCCTGCGGCAGCGATTCGCGGGCTATAGTACTAGAGCTAAGCCCGCGGATACCTGCGGCAGCTATCCGCGGGCTATAGTAGAGCTAGTCTCATCATAGCTCTAGTAGAGTAGTACTAGGACCTACTATACATAGACGCGTTCGTTAACTGCCGCAGGCTTAGTATAGAACATTTTTAGCTAGATTTCGTTGCTGCTCTTGTCCCGACTGGTTCCACGAAAAATGGATCGCAAAACGCAAATGATCAGGCTTTTTAACACTTATTTATCTACCATGGACATCCTCACCTATCTTTTTGAACACTTTCTATAACTTTACACCATGTATTTATGCATTTATTATCAAGGCAGCACTACTGCAATCCCATTTGAAATATTCTAGCGTGCGAACGGCGTGACGTCACTGGCTATTGTATATACATGCACCATAGCTGCCATGTGTTTGCCTATACATATCCAGTGCATGTATACCTATACAAATCGGTGACGTCAACGGCGTTCGCACGCC
>NW_014577589.1:209155-216655 GCF_000485595.1 Priapulus caudatus
GTAGCTTTCCCCTCTTTACCAGCTTCTCGCGGCCTCCTCTTTCTCCACCAGCCTTCTCCGCCCTCCTCCCTATCTCCTCCTCCACCGAGCTTCGTACCACCTCCCTTCTCCACCAGCTTGCTCGCCTCCTCTTCTCCCGGGTGGAAAGTGTTCAAAAAGATAGGTGAGATGTCCATGTAGATAAATAAGTGTTAAAAAGCCTGATCATTTTGCGTTTTGCGATCCATTTTTCGTGGAACCAGTCGGGACCAAGAGCAGCAGCGAAATCTAGCTGAAAATGTTCTATAGCCCTGCGGCAGTTAATGAACGCGGGCTATAGTACTAGAGCTAGTCCCATCATTGCATCAGTGCATCATTCATTGGATAATTATTCGTCTTCATTCTCTTTGAGCCTCTATAATAATTTAATATGTTTTATATAAGCCTGCGTCTTCATGTTTCAGCACTTGGTAACATTCTGTTGGCAATTAGTCCTAGTGGCAGTAGTGCATGATCAGGAGTAGCTCCAAGAAACGGTCTTGCTAGTGTTATAAGACCGTATTGTATAGCTCCAAGAAACGGTCTTGCTAGGGTTAGAAGACCTGTATAGACAATCAGTCGCACAGTCTCGCCGGGCTAATGTAGGAGGAAGTCGAGCGTTGGGCCATTCATCTGCTTATTCTGGCATTCACTGCTCGTAGCTAGTAGTGGCTACTATAATATTACTACGAGTAATAACCTAAAGCAAAGGTAGTTTGTAAAATAGGTTAGTCCTAAAAACAACGTTGTGAAATATATTACTGTCTATTAGTATTGCTCATACTCATAGGGTCTATGTCCCTCAGGGTACTGCTGGAACGTACCCTGGTAACTATTTGATATGGTTAGGTTTAGCCTTTAGGGTTAGTGTTAGGATTAGGGAGTAGGCGTAGGCGACTCCCTAGACTCGTTAGTGGAATAGGCGAGGTACGGTCCGGCATATTAGATAGTACCAGGGTACGTTCCGGTATACCGGACCGTACCCAGAGTACGTTCCGGCAGTACCCTGGTGGACATAGACCCTCTCAGCATTAGTATTACCAGTTATTAGTCCTAAGTAGTAATTGCAATTTTGAAGCCTTTTCTACTGTGATCCACAGTGTTGATCTGCCCAAGTGCTAGCTGCAGCGCGGAGCGCAGGGCTACAGTACTAGAGCTACTGAAGTGCTAGCTCTAAAACTATAGCGCTCCACTCTGCCGCAGGCACAGCACACACGCACTGCCTGTGGTAGAGCGGAGGAATATAGAGCTCCGAAGTGATGACGTCACGGTGGCATGACAACGAACCGACTGGTTCTAAACAATCATTGGCTCCGTAACATTAACTGCGTGAAAATGGTGTCGTGTTTTGTACCCGATTGTAACCATCATTCTGGGAGTCATTATTGCAGTTTTTATAGGTTTTCAAAGGATGGGAGTGAATAAGGTATGCAGATATGTTTTTTTATAGGCATTTTGATGATGAAATCAATGTTGTAAGATCGACTTGCTACCGATGCTTTACCGCTGTCTGCAGCGCACACACTCGTGTTTTACGTATGCACAACACCATTTTCACGCAGTTAATGTTACGGAGCCAATGATTGTTTAGAACCAGTGGGTTCGTATTAGCTATACCAAAGGGCTGTAGTTAAACTTCTAGAGCTACCTTAGTGCCTACCTGATCAGCTTTGTCTTCCTCCGTCTTCGATATATAGTCATATATGGTGCTTTACACTTTGGCATGTTTTTTTTACAATTTTTATTATTCATGCATTACTATCCCATAAAATATATCTTGTGAAATTGTTTACATTTCAGGTCGGTGGCCATGTTGGAGTAAAAAACAGTGACCATTTTAATCGTTGCAACTGTATGTACCAGTGTGAGTGACCAACATTTTATTGGCGCAATGTCAGAGTCATTGCTTCTTCTTGCTGGTGACATCGAGAGGAATCCTGGACCTGGAGGCATTGGCCAGGAAAATCAGCCACAGGTACATATTGTTTGAATAAGTTTTTCTGCTGTACCGACGCCCTGTGGCATGTAAAGCTGCTAAAATTAGCATTGTATTATATTAGGTTCGCTTAAAGTTATTATTACGACAGTTTTGCTCAGAAACCCTCAACCCCAAAAAAATATAGCGAAATATAGTCTCGTGTCTATTTTATCGTGTCACGATAATGGCAGAATTGGTAAACTTGTAAATTGTCGGTTATTAATTGAAAACAACTGCATTTGAGAGAGACTGTATGTCTATGGGAGATAGGCGGCGGCGCTACTAGCTAGTCCAAGCCTGCCGGCTCTAGTTTCAAGATTACAGCAAACGATTGTTTACCAAACTACACGTAGTTCGAAAATTGCATGTTTTGGTGAATACGAAGGTTCTCAGACATTTGATTGTTACTCTAGACAATTGCTGTTACTCAAGCAATAATGGTAGGTATCACGAAAGTGGTGAAAACACTGGAAAACTCGTAATAATTACTTTAACCAGGTATAGTATTTTAGGCCTGGGAAGCTGGAACAGTTTACTAAGTTATTTTACAGTATTAAATACTGTCTGTGCAATGTCATGTGACATAACTAATATGGCAAAGGCTATCATTATGACTAAATAAGTCCTATATGAGCTATAGAGGTGTTATTTTTTGCAAAAAGTCCTTGTGCCATGTTTGGATTAGTCATCGACATTGTCCTGTTTTTAAGCGTCTGGTTCTCGCAACAAAATGCATAAATACAACTACTGTGAGCATACTTGCAGTATGACAGCATCAGATTCCTACAATTCTAACAAAAATTGATTGACTCTTGACAACATCACAAAATGTTCTCATTGAGCCAGAAATGTGCTCTGAAGTAGAGCATTTTAAAAACTTTCTTAGAGAAAGTTTTGGCAAATAGATACACATAAATTGTGCGAAGCGAAGCGGCTGAGAGCACTAACAGTAGGCCTACCCTAGCGCAAATAGTTCCTGGAAAGAAAACTATATATGTTTGCTGATTGCATAAGTAATGTAGTTAACATATGATTTGAACAAATTTCACAATTTTGTACTGAACAAACATCGAATAATAAATTATAACTTGTTTTATCATAGAAAAAAACAGTTAATGAAAATTGTGATGGCTCGGCTGTGTCCAGGATGTGTAAACATTCACTTCCAGCACCGCACATGCGCAATGGCACAGCATAAGTTCGAGGGAATTTGCTGTGGTACTACTTTCGTAAGACTGTTTAGATTTGCTGAAGAAATGTTATAAAAGTAGCAATACAAATGAGTTGTCCTGGATTTTTACAACATTAACGAGCTCACAATAGGCTTGCACAGTGCTCTTTGCATTTTGCTGCGAGAAGCAGCCACGTTAACCCAAGCATCTTGATTATGTTTCTGGTTGCTTAACTGTTGTTGAACCAAGGTGTACATAATGTACGTAAAATATTGAATTAATATTCTGTCCATATTGTGTGCAAGATCACTGTGAAATATTGCAGGATCGTTTAGTAGATGATAGCAAACAAGGAAAGAAGGAGCCTAAACGAAGGCAGCGTAAGCCAGAGACATGGAAGAAGAATTCAAGAAAGATCAAACGGGCAAAAGGAGAAGCATATATCAACACAAGGGGTGTTCTAGTGCCAGCTATCAAACCCCCATCACCTGAGGTAACCAGGGCAGAGCTCCCAACATACGTTTTTGCCTGTCTTCTATACGTCTATCACATTTTGTTATTCCCATGCATTCAGTGTTTTAAGAGTAGAGCACACCGGTACATCTTTAGGATAATCAGGTAAAGTGTGGGTCTACAGGGAGGTCAGCCAGTGCCACCTCATAACATCACAGACACGTCAGGAGTACCATAGAGTGCTAGTGCACCGTCCTTTAAAAACGATCTCTCTTTAATTTCTAACCCAAAAGCTGGCTCCACAGTCGTGAAATATTTTCTGAAATGAAATGCTTTCAAGCAACTACCAAGTGGCAGACAAAGTAAAATCATTCCCATTAATTACTCATCTAAAAGCCTTCTTTACATGCACAAAATGTTCTCTACAATGAATCACCTTTAAGCGACGACCTAACCACCTACACTAAAATCGGTTGTAACAGTGCGTGCGAACCGAAAACCTGTAGAACTCGGCAAAAAAGTCACTCAGAACAAAGCAATCGCTTTGTTGCAGCGCATCTGCCGCTGCACGTTCCAGTGCGCCGACGTCACGGCCGAGCAGAAGGCGTCGCTGTTCCGCGAGCTGCACTCGAAGCCGTACAACGAGCAGCAGGCGATGATCAGCGAGCTCGTCGAGGTGCACGACGTGCGGCGGCACTACCGCGGCCGCGGCGGGCGCGCGCGCGAGTCCGCCGTGAGCCGCCGCCAGCGCACGCCGTGGTACTACCTGCGCGACGGCGCACGCGGGCGCGTGCGCGTCTGCCAGGGCACCGTGTGCGACGCGCTCGGCATCTCGCGCGTGCGCCTGCAGGCGCTCTACCGCAAGAAGGCCGCTGGGCTGCCGATCGAGGACCAGCGGGGCAAGCACGCGAATCGGCCGACGCGGGGGCTGCGCGGCGCAAAGCCGCGGATGAAGCGCGCGCGCCCCGCCGCCGTCGAGCCGGTGTCGGGTGCCTGCGGCGAGAGAGAGATCGAGGCGGTCGGCACGTCGCTCGGGGAGACGGACGGAGCGATGACGCTGAAGGAGCTGCTCAACACGACGTTCGGGCCGCGCGGCGACTGCGGCAGGACGGCGCACGGTGCGCCGCCGGCAGCTGGCCTCGTGCAGGGATACGCGCTTCCCGGCCGCCACGGCGTAACAGCGGCCGACGGCAGCGGCTTCGTGTCGCAGGAGGTTGGCGAGTGCTCGCGGAGGCTCCCTGCGACAGCCGGGAACCACCACGCCCGGCACTACCTGCAGAGCGGCGACGCGGCGTGGCACTACAGCGGCGGTGACGCGTTAGCGGGCGTGCATTTCCCGCAGCGCGTGCCCGCCCTGTACGGCGCCCACCAGGGCTTCACGCCCGCACCCGAGGCTGCGCCGTGGAGTAGTCACTACCAGCAGAACGCCGCCGCACACGGTGAGCTGCAGGCACCGGTGAACCAGCACCTGAAGCTGTTCAACGTCGACCAGGCTGCGTTCCCCGTGTACGCGTCGGTTGGTGGCCAGCCGGCATTTGGCGCGGTGCAGAGGCCGAGCGTGACCGGCTACGTGACCTCTGCACCGCTGAACATGAGCATCGGTAGCCTCGCAGGCGTGGAGATATATGCAACCTCGCAGTGCGATTCACACATAGCAAACCTCTCCGCTCATGAAGAACTAAAGGTACTTCTATTTGCAAAAATGCAATAATTCACAGAGAAAATCTAGATGCTTTTCGATATCACTATTTTAAAATTGCATTATAGGCTTTACATTGTAACCACACTGAAATAATCACCTTGTGATTTAGTTTCTTTTTTGATGCTCTAGCAATACAGGGTCATAAATTAAATTGTTACTTGTACTGTCTTACTAGGCACTGGTGTCAAAGAAGTCTTATTATTAATGCAATCCATTTTTCCCCCAACAATCATTTACTAGCCAATGATTGAGAAGAACGAAATCTTCAAACCACGGCGAAGACGCGAAGTAAAACAGAAAAACGAGCCAAAGGCAAAGAAGAGGGAGCGCAAGCCTGAAACCTGGAAACGCAACATATCAAAGTTGAGAAAAGCCAGAGGGGAAGCATATGAGAACAGCAGAGGAGTGTTGGTACCAGCTGTTAAACCACCATCAGCTGAGGTGAGTCACGGCTGACATTTGCACGGCAGTTCAGCTTGCCTGATAAAACTGCCGTTTCATGCGCATATCTTGGATATATACCTGAGCGTGTACAAAATATTCAAGCTCGGTGATAACACCACAAGCAATTTTTCACCATCCATGGTTTCCCACGAGAAGCACATGGCTGCAAATACATTCGTTTTGGGCACGTTTAGAACTTGATGCAAAATATTCACTTCTCTCGTGTGGTTTTCAGCTTATTCAGTCTTTTCGCATTTCTGATAGAGAAGTAGCATTCTCACCGATTTGCGCGCCCCTCGACAATGCGTAATCGAGCGGTAGTTGTATGCCCCCCCCCCCGCCTGCCACAGCTAACCAGTCACTGTATCTTAGTACACTTTTGCATCTTCTTCCGTCTTTCCGTGCCGCTCATTATCCAGTGCATGGCAACGCTTCGTGTCACCCTTTTACAGAGGGTGTTCGCTCGATCCGCTTTCGCTGCGCTTTTCAACCCACTTACGCCGTTCATATTCTACGACGGAAAAAAACGCCATTTCTCTCGGCTCTTGCAGAAGGTGTGCAAGTGCAACAACCTGCAGTGCTGTGAGGTGCCGCTCGCGCAGAAGGCGGCGCTCTTCAACGAGTTTCACTCGAAGACGTACAACGAGCAGCAGGCGATGATCGCTGCACTCGTCGACGTGCGCGACGTCAAACGCCGCTACCGCAAGGGGGCGCTGTACCGCGAGGCAGCGGCGAGCCGGCGCCAGCGCACGCCGCTCTACTACCTGTGGAACAGCGTCGGCGAGCGCGTGCGCGTATGCATGGGCACCGTGTGCGACGCGCTCGGCATCTCGCGCGTGCGCCTGCAGGCGCTCTACCGCAAGAAGGCCGCCGGGTTGCCGATCGAGGACCAGCGGGGCAAGCACGCGAATCGGCCGCGGCGGACGAAGCGCGGCGGCGGCGGCGCCACGAACGTTGGTTCCGGGTCGCCCTGGCCGAGCCTCGATCGCGGCAGGACGGGGAGTCCGCCGCTGCCGCCGCAGAGCAAGGACGTGGCCGCGAAGGAGCGGCTGACCCTGCAGGAACTGTTGCATTATCGCAGCTCAAGTAACATCCAGCAATCCGTGAGGTGCGGCCGCAGTCGCGCGGTCAAGAGTGGAGTGTTGGCCGCCGCGCCGCACAGTGAAGTCGAGCGGAAGGACTGCGGCGAAGCGTCCGCCATCGATGCCTTCACGGAGCGCGCGTCTGACGAAATGATGCTGAGCGAACTGCTCAGCTCTACGTTCGAACCGCCGAACTAAGTCAGGGATCTTGGTTCGAATCTTCTTTTTACACTCGACGGGTCACATTCCACGTTTTGCAGGTGGGTTGCTTTCGTTATTGAACACCATAGCTGTACTACTCTTCGAATACTCTTCGAGTGACGTTCGAAATCGTATTTATATTGTACATATACTTGGCAAACCTGTGATCGTAAAGAAAATATATGGGAGCTGTTATAGGTTGGTCGTAAGTTTTTCTCATGTTATCAGTTAACTGCTGTGTTTAATTAAAGTGTAAATGTTTGTGGTGTCAATTTATGTAAGGCGCGTGCAGCCTGTTTCGATCTGTGTTGGCGACATCTAGTGACATCATTCTGTACGGGTCAAGTAGAGTCATTGGCTCTAATTTTATGTCAAATATGTTACACAGTTATCATTGACGTATACATACTCTATGTAGGTATATTCCTCCTTGTGATTAGGTGAGCATTT
>NW_014577589.1:221655-245919 GCF_000485595.1 Priapulus caudatus
CGGGAACATATCCATACACATACGAATATCTAAAATTGAAAGTAAAAATTAAATTAGCAAATAAATAAATGTCAATTATTTATTAAATTAAAATAAAATAATTTAAGAAATTAAATTAACAGTTAAATTGACAAATCATAAAATAAATATGGAAATCAACGGCTTACGCGTACGTACACGTCATTAATCGAGCTTAATTTCGCCACCCTATAGGCGAAACCACTTCATTCAGACTACAGATACGATCGAGCGCGTACCCATAATAATACATAATCTTGATAATACGCGAAGTATAATAATGTAAACACATCTACCCGGCGTGTTGACCGCCCAGCTAGGTTTACATAAAACAAAACGTAAAACATATCGAGCAAACATACCTCCTTGTGCGACTCAATGTAGTCGTCCACCACTTCCCACAGATTCAGTAGCGTAGCTTGCGCCATGTTGACGTTACGTTGTGGCGGCGCCGTCGATGATGTCGTCATATACACTCACGGGTAGGCCTACATAAGCGCTGTTGGCGACCTAGTACCATCCATTCTTCATTTGGGTGTTCCGAACACGGCGAATTAAGGCGCCACAATGCGGAGCGTGTACTTTACATAATCCTAGAAAATACCCCGAGTCCTCAAGCCGCTGGCAACTAGGCGGGTCCTATATAGTTAGCAGTCGCGGTGGGAGCCGAATATCCAGTGCACCAAAAGATGGCGGCGCTGCTTGTGGCACGAGTAAAATCTATTGCGGATGACCGCCTGCTGTATCCGCTACTGTACAGCAGTCACTCGATCGGTGCAAGGGCAAGAACCTTCGCCGCGAGCGTGCGCAGCGGTACCAACAAAGGCGGATACACGAACCATCTGACCATGCTCCACCCGCATCAGCCAGTCAGCGCCGCCAGCCACCAACGTAGATGCGTGCCGCTCCGCCGCCATATCGCCGCCTGCCGGTCGGCTCGGCACGCGCTCCCCGCGACGGTAGTTTGCGGAGGAGCCGTCTAGCGTTCTGCTAGCGCGCATAATGAGCAGGCGGTGCTGGTTTACAAGCAGGCAACATACAGCGCATCGCCAATCCATATCTGACACGCTGCTGCGGCGCCGTGGCTGCTAGCTGCCACTCTCCGCCCGCTTGCTGCCACTCTCCGCCCGCTTGCTAAGGCGTGCGTCGCACAAGCGAGCCACGTTTGCCATTGGAACCCCAGCATGAAAATAAAAATCCTTCTCTGGCTTGTCGTCTACGTTGCCACCCACCAAAGGTGCCGTTGACGGGGGGGTGCCACCACATCGACACAGGGCGCGTGCGTGCGTGGTTTTTAACTGCCCCACGCAGGTGAGTTTCCTTGGGGAGTGGTTTGCTTTTACGTGCACAATGATACGTTTCTCTGGTGAGCATAAGCAACCACACAGCAACGTAGCTCTCTCTACCAGTGTAGCCCCTTCCCTTCTGCTAGAGCAGGGCCGGCGGAGCCGGTCTGGCCAGTCCGGTCAATAATTTTTCCGATCATAATTTTTTTCAAGCACACATTTTCGTGATGCACAGGCCAGATCTACAATTATTGCAATCCCGAGCATATAATGATCTGAAATCACATCTAATTTATGTATACACGCATATATAATACTACATGACTATATAGTACCGGTAATAAACTGAAGAATGTTTATAAGAAGACATGTGTTGATCTCTTTAATTGCTGATACTGTACCAGAAACGATCGTCTGCTGCTCGGCCATTGTGAGCGCCATTGTTTATGTCCGTTCAATATAATTATTATTATATAATTATTTAATATAATTAGTTTCCGGATTAGTTTAATATAAACGAACGATCGTTTTCTGCATTGCGACGACTAAAAACATATCTGCGCTCTACAATGACGCAACTGCGTCTAAATAACGTACGTGATGCTGCTTAACGTGCACAAAGAGAAATTGGACAGTTTGGACTTGGAGTAAGCAGTTGATAGGTTTATAAAAAATCACGATCATCGCACAGGAATATTTGGTCCAGTTTCATAATTCCATATAGTTCGTTTCATATATTTTTCTCTCGTTAATAATTATCAGGTTACATGAAGATACTTTAAAGAACAAAGATTTGACATGTAAATTGGCAGATGCCGAAATAATTAGGCCTATACTGAAGTATAAATATATATTTGTTAGAGTTTTGAAAAGTATTTTTCAGCTCTAAAAAGGCATCTTGGTGTCTTAAATTTTTTAAATTTCTTGGGGGAGGACCCCCAAACCCCCCTTTGACGAGCTGCTCGACTCAGCCTTCGGCCAGCTGTTCGTCGACGTCTGTTATTGATGCTAAATAGATATATCACTGGATAATTTGAGATTGTCCTAACTCTTTACACGCGCACTTATTATTAGCGCGTGCTCATAGGGTCTATGTCCCCCAGGGTACTGCCGGAACGTACCCTGGGTACGGTCCGATATACCGGAACGTACCCTGGTAACTATCTGATATGGTTAGGGTTGGGGTTAGGGTTAGGGTCAGGGAGTAGGCGTAGGCGACTACCTAGACTCGTTAGTGGAGTAGGCGAGGTACGGTCCGGCATATTAGATAGTACCAGCAGAGCATATAAATCACGTTGATACTTGTATGAACATTACGTTGAGAAGATAGATTGATACGTCACGCAGTGGCGCGACCGGTCGGGCAACGGGGACGGGACGAAAGAGCTAATGATCGCACCACCTGGTGGCAAATCTTCAGTCAGTCAAGACAGTTGCTCTTCATGGACGAGCGGATGGCTCTAGATGATTTTAGGGTTAGTCTAAGGACTCCATGTCTTTGAGAGCTGCTGGCAAAGCAGAAGTGGAGGCATCGGCTTCGAGGTTACAAGTCTGCGAAATTCCTCGGGCGCCAACATTCGTCTCTGCATAATAATGAACTTAGATAAATGGAAAATAAAAGCATAACTCGTCAGGGGCGTGTACAGGATTTGTACCGGGGGAGGGGGGGGGGTCTAACCGTGACCCAAACTTGGGAGCACGCGAAGGGGGGTCCTTGTTCAAAAATTTTTGAAATTAGGACCACCTTAGATGCGTTTTCTGCGCGCAGCAAGGGGGGGGGTCCGGACCCCCTGGACCCCCTCCCCTGTACACACCCCTGCGCGTGTGCCACTTGGTTTATCGATCGCCCAGCGATTTTTACGTAATTTTGCTTATACATGTGCTCATGTGTCATAGAATTCGTAGTCTGTACAACGGCACCCGATCTACCCGTTATACGTAGCCCTATAACTTAGATAGCATAGATATAGTCTATATATCCTGTAAAGCATCCGTAGCCGCCTGTGCCACCACATGTGTTTCTATTTCTTTTGAGGAACCATTCGGCGCCAATACGTTGCCTCTAGGGCCCCCTAGATGTGCGTAAATGCGATCGTGTAATGAATGCGTACACGCACTCGTGTCGAGATAGCGTCTCTTTGACTGCCTCGACGTGTTATCTTTGGCCCCCGGCTGCCTACCTACTGGCTACATCATCACTACATGCGGGCGGACAACAGTAACCTTATCGTGAACTGCCGCCAATGGAGCGTGGACCGTGGCGGTCAGGTGCCTGTCTCACGTCTATCCACGTGATGCGAATGAGTAATGCCGATCATGCGCCTGCAAATAGCTACCGCTGCTCAGCCGATTACGCGCAGCGTGACGTCATGTAAAGCTACCGGGCGTCTTTACGCAGCAGCTACGGGCGCGATCCTGTGCGTACGAGAAAAGCAGTGCTACGGGTGTTTCCCTGCCGCCATAGCTATCGTGCTGATGGCGTGAGTAATCAACGTGAACTGCGTCATTTTCTCTCGTCGCTACGATTCTGTTCCGGAAGTGACCTACATACATGTGGGGCCATGTACTTTCAAAGAACAAAGAGCGAGGCAGATGGCGAAACAGTTGGTGATGCGCGGTACACAGTCGCAGGAATATTATCATCAATGGCAAACGGTGCATCGACTGCCAACCCTGTCAGACCAAACAGTCTTGCTATATCGTCGACATCAGCTACGACACTATCACATGACGCGGTAGGTAGGCTGACCGTGACATGCCACTTTTACTAGCTCTACTCTAGTACTATAGCCGCATGTAAGCGGGCTACATACTAGAGCTACTAGAGCGGCCCTGTACTAGAGCTACTTTTACTATGTTACTGCTACTCGTAGGCCCTAGTATTATTTACTTAGTAGAATATTGCCATTAGACCTTTGTAATTCACTAACTGATCGTTGTTTGTGTTGACATAGGACTGTATTATGTATGTGTTGTCTAGACTGTATGCGCGTACGCGTGTGTAGATACTGTACCTCGACACAAATTAGATAGGTTAATAATACCTACAGAGTGCCCGGCAGCCGGCATAGGCCCTATATTACTGGCGGCTGCCGGGCACGGTCTTCGATTTCCTAAATGCCCGGTAGTTTTTAATTTTCAGCGTTATCTCAAGTAAACAAGGGTTAGGGTTAGGAACTGCCAGGCATTTACGAAATCGAAGACCGTGCCCGGCTGCCGGGCTTATAGGATCATATAGCCACAGCGTAAAATGAATATGGCAAATATCTCCCGTTTGTCTGTCTATTCGCGCGTTGTGTGTGAGGTAATATACCATTTAGGTATAGTATTAGTAGTTTAGAATCGGGGTAGGGTTATATCAGAGGGCTACAAGTTGTGTAGCTCCAAGAAACGGTGTTGCTAGGGTTATAATACCTAGATACGTATATTGACGTCAGTCACACAGCCTGGTCGGGTTACAAGTTGTGGTGTGATAACGATATGGAAAGTGCAAGTGTACGCCACGTAGTAAATGCCACGGTCAATAGACAATAGACGTGTTGTATGATATTGTGATCTTTTTTGAGTTACTGAACTACAAATGGCAACATCTATAGTTCATACAAATTAGAAATATGTATTAGAATTTTCATCGAAACGCAGGAGCTTTTTCTACTCGCGGAGTTGATCTGTCTATTTAATCAGCTTTCTATTTCTCTGCCTTCGATATAATCCCTATGAAATTGCTGTCTAATTATTATGAAGTTATCCAGTTAAGAGGATAGAGAATACAGTACACCAAACATTGGATTCACGTGCAACCTGCCACACATACAATGATACATCTATATATATCCTGCCATAAAAATTTATCAGCTTTCTCGTGATTGGGCAATACCTGAACGGTATTGCACCAGATACCTGACACACTGGCACTATGGGTTGACCGTTGTGGAATATCAACGCCAAGCTGTTGGATATTGAGAAGTAAATGTGACGGCATTCACAATTTGAAAAAAGGACAGATTTCTTTTATTACATGTGTAAACAGTTTAAAATCTTGTGAAAGATATCTTATTCCATTTGCTGGTATATTGATGTAGTCTCAGCACAATATAAAAGACAATGAACATCAAATACAAAAATGTAAGATTCCCTCCTTAGAAGAAGCCTGAAGGTGTTCTTGATACAAGGGATAGGCATTGATATAGGAAACATAGTAGGCCTTATAACTCTGGATATACAGAAATTTACATTTAAAGTCAATCATGTTTACAGGTCTATATTAAAAATGATAGGAAAGTGATTCTTGTATTCGTGATTGCTAGATCACAGAAGTGAGCTAATTAATGTTTAATACCTATAAGGTAAGCTTTGCGGTAAGGTTAAAGGGATTGTCACATAGAAATAACACCCGTCATCGGTATCATTTTCAGTCAACCATCCCCCTGGTCTGTGGCGTGACGACGGTGACCACGCCAACGTTAACGCCGACGACGGTGGCCAATATTGAGCAGACGTTCCTGGAGCTTACATCTGTGCCAGTGACGACGACTGCACAGCATGCTGCAAATCAGGTACACCTCTAGTAATAAATGTACTGCAGTGGTACATCTTTGTTGAGAGAAATGGCATTGCAACAACTGTTCTAGGGACTAAAGGTGACGCTATGAGGAGAAGCGTCTGCTCTCGAAATGAAAGAAATACTAAGACAAGTTTTCTAAAGACGAATTGTGACATGGAGCGACATGTTGTAAAGAATGATGTACCGGTAGCGCTGACGATAGAAATGTTCTAGTGATTAACCATAATACCAGTATAAACTATAAGGTGCATGTGTTTTAAAGGTTAACAATAAGTGACAACACTAATAAGTACTACTAATAAGATGACAATAAGTGACAACACACTGATTGTTTTTGAGACTAATTGTGATAGTTAGAGATGTTTTCTAGATACTAACCACAACATTGAGAGAGGCGTGCCAGAGAGCAATGTTACACTAATAGAATTGTATCTGTGACTAATCGCCAATAGTCACACTAAGAAAAGCGTTCTAGACGCCAACAGTGACATATTATAGGCAGCTCTGTGTGAACGTTCTGGGGCATCACACTATTCTGTACTCTGAGCTAGCAATGCGATTCGTGGCAACTACCTCACATACCTGTTATCTCAGTGAAACGCTGAGCATACACTTGCAAAGAAGCTGTAGCTTCCTCGTGGAACGTAGAAGGAATTGCTTAACAACGGAACGGAAGGCTCGCGGCTTCTCTAACGTAGACGCGTGTCGACGATTTGTGCGCAGGCTGGGTTCGTGCCGCCGATATATGACAACACGACATCAAGCGACATGTCGCGTGAGTCATTTCACTCGGTGGAAGACGACGCCATCTACTGGCAGCACGCGCCGGCGCAGCTTGGCATTCCGGACATCATGATCGGTCGGCCAGCAGATGTGAGCACGATAAGCACAATGGGGACGATACCAATGCCGGCCGTCTCACGCAAAACTGGCGGCCGCCGAATCAAGCAAGAAAACGTGAGTCGGTGTTCCACAATTGTTCTTCTTCCAAATCAGGATGACGTCTCGCTGCGTACTCCAGGGGTCGAAATTCGCAAAAAAAACACTTGCCGCATGTTAGGTTAAACAATTACTTGCGCCAAGAGATTTTTACTTCCACCTACCTCTGTTGCTCTCCACACTGGCAGTACCCCTTCCCTTCCTCCCTGTTTTGGTTTATGATTTATTCTATGTCTTCTGTGTTTTCCTGCTCTGATTCAGAGTCAGTGTGACTGTCATCTTGTCAAACTGACAGAAATCAAAATAAAATTGGTCTGACTTCTACATACGTAAGTAGCTGGCATATTGTTGACTTGCGGCAGCCGCAAGTTGCTACAAAACATCGTTTGCGTCAGGTGAAAAACACTTGTGTTGCGCAATCACTATATATAGCGAATTTCGACCCCTGATACTCGCTCGAAAATAGCATTGTGTGGCGATATAGCGTGCGTGAGCTGCAATTAGCTGCTTATCTGGGGTTTTTTTTTAGTCAGATCTCTCACTAAACTCCAATGTGGTACATGTAATTGTTTTAGCTCACACCAGAAGAAGAAGAGAGGAAACGTGTTCGACGAGAGAGGAATAAACTCGCAGCTGCAAAGTGTCGGAAACGAAGACTGGACCATACAAACACTCTTATGCAGGTTTTTATGCTATAATTTTTGATTCTTTAAGCCAACTATGCATGTCATCCATCGCAAGCTCGAATTTTGTCTAAAATATGTCCTGGGTTCTGGTAATAAATTATTTTGATTGAAGATTTTAATGTTTACTTTAAGTGAGTTTCTTCATTAAGTAGCTAAGGGTCTTTATTCACTGGGGACTGAAACCAATACAAGATATTGTGGAATAGGACTGTTGGGGTTCAAGTTACTCTTGAGATCACAAGGTCAGGGTGAGCATACTAACTGTATGAAAATGATTATAAATAATGTACAATAATACTTATGTGCTCTTCAATCACTCTAATTGCTCTCAATGTAATTGCTTGACCTTGCAGGAAACGGAGAAGCTGGAGGATGAGAAGAGTCAGATAGAGGAGGAGATACATGAGCTTCAGAGTCAGAAGGAACAGCTGGAGTTCATTTTGCGGGCACACATGCCGATATGCAAGCGGCGTAACACGGGCGATACCTCCAAGCCATTCACAGACATCTCTCAGTTAAGGGTGAGTTGTCATGTAAAGCTCAAGAAGCTCATTCAATGCTAAAATTTCAATATGCATTGTGTTATCTCCTCAAAGGAGGATTATATGCAGTATTCTACCAATAGGTGGCGCTACTAGCTATCATAGGCGTGGAAGCTGTGGTAACATTGAATTGCACCAAGAATAGATAATATAACATGTTATGTTATATTATCTACTTTTGATTGCACCCATATTCCCAAACAAGGTCATCATTAACTTCTCTACACTTCTTTAAAGCGGTGCATTGTAGAGAAAGCAGTCGTTACTTTCCGCGACGACTCCTATTCGCTAACAATTAATTACCACCGTATGTCGCCTCGACAGGTTGCGACAACTCACGCGCACCCGACGTCGGTCGTCGTCACGTCCGTCGTTACGCAGCAGCCTGAGAAGCCAGCCACCAGCACGTCGCCAACGACGACGTCCTCCAGCGTGTTTAAGCTGGGTGACGAGGCGCTCACGAGCGGTGCGAGACTGACACCGGTGATAGTGGCTCCAGCAGGGGCATACGATTCCAAACGGAAGGACGACTCGCAGCGTGATCTCAGCGACGACGTAAAGTCGTCGGCAAGTTTGGTGAAACTGTGAAGGCGTCGACGGTGGCCGCGACTCGTCGCCGCGCTAGAAGGACCACGTACCACATTCCCCCCGCGCTGTGAGCGGCTGACCACACTGGCCAGCTGACCGCGCTGTGGCCAGCTGACCGCGCTGTGAGCGGCTGACCACACTGGCCAGCTGACCGCGCTGTCGGGCTACCACACTGTGGCCGGCTGACCGTGCTGTGAGCGGCTGACTGCACTTTGGCCGGCTGACCGCGCTGTGGCCGGCTGACCACACTGTGGCTGGCTGACCGCGCTGTGGTCGGCTGACCGCGCTGTGGCCGGCTGACCGCACTGTGGCCGGCTGACCGCACTGTGGCCGCTGACTGCCGCTGTGGCCGGGGGGTCTGACGCAGTGCTGGTGACGCGGCTCGACTGACTTGTGGCCGGCTCGACGCGCGCTGTGACCGGGGGCCTGGCACCGGTCTCGTGAGGGGTTGACTGCACTTGGCCCGCCTGAACCCCTGCGCTGGGGCCGCCGTGTGGCCGCGCTGACCGCGCTGTGGCCGGCTGACCGCGCTGTGAGCGGCTGACCGTGCTGTGACCGGCTGCTCACACTGTGAGCAGCTGACCGCGCTGTGACCGGCTGCTCACACTGTGAGCAGCTGACCGCGCTGTGACCGGCTGCTCACACTGTGAGCAGCTGACCGCGCTGTGGCCGGCTGACCACACTGTGAGCGGCTGCCCCGACCGCGCTGTGAGCGGCTGACCGCGCTGTGGCCGGCTGACCATGCTGTGAGTGGCTGACCACACTGTGACCCCGGTGTCGCACTCGTTTCGCTACGCGAGAGTCGCCAAGACCACTTCGGAATAATTCTTGCGCGTGTCGGTGCATGCCTCTGCTACAGGCATGGAATCAGATCTCTGCAAAGCTTGTGTAGGAAATCGGATGGATAACTGAATGAGAAAGAGCCAATTCTAATGACAATGTGCAATCTGTTAATGTATGTCACTAAATGTTTGCAGTAGATGTTCTGCAAAGTCATCCAATGTCTAGTGTGATGTCGTTGTGTGGGCAAGTATAGTCATTGTTTCATATATTACAGAGCTATTGCTTTCGATAATAGTTAATAATTCTCACATCAAGTTTCAGAGAATTTATCATCAGGTTATTGTTACCCACTACCGAGTGTAGTTGAACTAAAAGATTTATCGCAACCATGAGGCCGTATATTGCATGTGTTTATATTTTGAGATTTTAAGAATATCCATTGTCTATAATGACTGATCTTGATGTGTTGGGTTGTCATGTCAAACAAGTGAAGAAAGCACATGCCCTACAAAGATTTGTAGCAAGATTTATTGTCACTGTGGGGAGGCTTATTTATTGTTGGCAAATTTTTGTATTTGAATTCGCAGGAACTCACAAGACATCGATGTTTGTTTCTGTGAGGAGAGGGTTATGACAGCCTTCATAAAGTCCTGTGTTTTCATGTTTTCACAGACAGTAGCAAGAAACTTAGGCACTTGGAAACAATATTTCATGTAAGCATATAATAAGCATATGTTTTAAAATATAGTAGATATATTTCACAACTGCAGTTGCTAAAACAGTAAGAAGACATCTATGTTATATCACCTCGTGCGTTTGATATGTATTCATGGCTTTCAATCGTGTGACGAGTCTAGATATATAGAGAGAAGACACAGCTGCAGTGTGTCTAGCACGAGTCTATACAAATGATGATGCAATCACAGTAATCACGCGTGTAATCAAAATAAATATCGTTCGTTTATTATTAACACTGCAGTTATTATATCTTTTTTTATTAAACCTATTTGGTATATATGATCTACTATTTTTACATATCATTGCAAAGGGCCAAGCAGACTGTGATGGCTCACAAAACTTGATGCAAGTTACATAGTTACGTAGTGTTTATTTAGTATTATATATGTATATAGTGTATTTAGTAGTATATATGTATTTGTAGACTTTGTTTTAAACTACTGCAGTAAACATGACGTGGATGAAGTGTGTACAAGAGTTGTGATAGAAGCAGTGATTATGCTGTCATGTTAGATTGCGTCATTATTTTAAAGGTAAGCGCTCAACATAAACGTTAACTACGAAAAAATTGCGTGAAGTAGTCTATAGTTCAATATTTATTCCTCTATTGCGGTTCCTTTTCGAGTTAGCACCAGTGCTGCTTTTATAGTTTGATTGGTGGTTCCTACGGTTGCGGTTAGATGGCATTACTACATGCAGTGTAAACACTTAACACTCGTTATAAAGCATTCGGAATTTCTTCTAGTTAACTTTAATATTGATAACACGTACATGATCGTAGATTTAAAAACCCCGATTTGAACATAAAAACGTTTTTCGTGCAGTTGAGGGCAGGAAGCATTTCTTTTTGGCAAATAAGTGGAACCCATTAAAATTATTGTTTAACTCAAGATAACAACAAACTTCAAAACAATTACGGTACGCAGCTTTTCTTGTGCACGCGACAATAAGAGGCACACACGCACCCACGCGCGCGTGCACACACACACCCACAACACAGTGCAGTTTGCGTAGACATAAGAATTTCTGTATGATTGTAGAACCACCTTCGTTACCATAAACATCGAGCTGCTAATTCAAATGTGTAACCACCGGCGAGGGGAGATCATACATGCATGTAAGCAAGATGTACCGTAAGCGTCATCAGTTATTATTATAATTATATAAATAAATAAACAAATACATATATATTATTATATATATTATGTATATCAAGAGTGATGTAAAAAATACAGAACACGCGTTTATAACTTGCATGACTGGGCTTGATTGACAATGTGATTATACTGTCATGGCGAGTGCAGCAAATGATATCTATTCATCAACCACGATGAATTTGATCGAAGAGCTCACGCCTCACCGAGCTGTATATAATAACAAGAGCTAATAATACCTTTATGGTTATGAAACAACAGCGTATGCAGATACTAGCCACTAAGCTGTACATATGTATTATACAGCTTAGTGGCTAGTACATGCATATGCATACGCTGTTGTTTCAAACCCATAGAGGGCGCCTCGGTGCAGACGCCCTTTCATTGAGCTATATATATAATAATAATAATAATAATAATATATAATAACATTGTTGTTATATAAAGCTCAGTGCATGAGCTCTTCGAAGAAATTCATCGTGGATAAATAGATGATATGCTGCACTCGCCATGGCCGCCGGGAAGTTAGCATTAATGTTGAGTGGAGTGTGAATAGGTTGATGAAGTGAAGTGAATGTGGTTGTTGCCCGCTGATATCCTCGTGCGTTATAATAATCGTGATGCTTATATAATAGCTGTGATATGAATCAATTTAGCAATTAAGGCACTACAGAGTCAATCGCTACATAGAGCTATTTGTAGATCATATTTGTCATTGCACGTATCAGCAACTCTTTCTTTAGAATAATTAAATGAAGTCTCTCATACGTTTACAGTTATAAGCAAGCTATCAGAACACATCGGAATTTCGTCTATCGTATACGAAGTAAGTGTGGCGTAATTGCTGTGATACGGCTACGAGTAAGTAGAAATGTTTTAGCTTTTTCGTGCAGGCGTGTGCGATATTTTGAAAAAGTGAAAACCAACGTGTGCAATGGGATTTGCAGCATTTTTTCGTCTCTGCGTCCCGTCGCGTTTTTAGATGTGGAAAAAGCCTTTTAGTGTATTTTATTTACCACTCTCACGTATTTAGAATGTGTTTCGTTGCGAGCATTTGAGATTCACCGATGTGCATATAGTGAATTTCATTGTATGGGCATGTAAATGACATACAGATCACACCTAATCGTATGGTTTTCATTTATAATTATATATATTCGCTTTCATTTATTATCTTCTATTGTTCTTACTTCTACACGTGATTGCATAGTAAACTATCTCACATACATTGTCTTATTGCTATCAAGCAATGTAAACTTCTATATGATAATAGATGTTTTTATTTTACAACACGCAGGCACGCACGCACACGCACGCGCACGCACACACACACGCACTCCAATGACTTTGGACATTGACATGTGGTTTTGTGCTTTAATTATATTTCCTCGCCTATATGGTGTATATATACTTGCCACATAATTCACATACTTTAGTTGTGATTATGGATTCCTGCTCGTGTGATATACAGGTTATTTGTAAAGGCAAACCCACAACCCGCTAGCTAGCCAATCGCGTGGTTGTTTCCCTCCAGGTGCGCGGCATGCACGCAGGTAAATGCAGACGCGCATGCGCAACGCGGATTCAGCGCGAGTAATGTCTAAAAATAGCCATGACATCAGGATGACATCACGCTCGCGCAGTCCGCAGGCGCGGCAAAATAGTTTTCGCGCAATTGTGCGATCGATGCCTATCTGTTGAGGAGGTTGTCACAGGCAACCGCGTCTCCGAGTCCTTCCTAGGCGGCACATGAAACCGGCACGGGAAATTCGAGGTAGGCGATATGTTAGACGTAATAGTATTGTTATTGTTGTATAAACGTTATCTAGCGTTGCGTTATACGAGCAAATAGCAGGGTTTCTGCATGATTTATAGTAAACGTAAAAGTTGCACCGTAGTCGGAGACACAGATATGTATAAACGGTGATATTTGATTACTGCTTTACTCTGGAATCTTTAGCGTGCTTTAAAGTAGCGTGTTTCTATTGAGGTTTAATCTTGCAGACTACAGCAGAAGGTGCAGTGCACTTAGAAGGGCCCAAGGATAGAGAACATGGGTCCCAATAAAACCAATGTGCCGAAACATAACCCTAACCCTAATTCTAACCCTAACCCTAATCCTAACCCTAACCCTAACCCTAACCCTAACCATAACCCTAACCTATTATATTGATATAATATTATATTTATATTGATGTAAATGACATTGGTTTTATTGGGACCCATGTTCTCTATCATTGAACCCTTAGAAGTATGTTTCGATGTTGTAAAATGATATACTTGCACTCGTTTATCCGTTGCGACCTTCTCAACGTGTGGGTTTAGTTGTAGACGGCGGAAACGGGAGAAGAATCGTATCGAAATTAGAGTTTAGAAGGGAAGAAATTAGAATGTCTAGGTATAGTAAAGATTGTATTTTAGTAAGACGATGTCATTGTGTTCTTGTGCGTGATAACATACCTATCAATGATAGAGTCAACGTGAATCAGTTTGGTTTAGAATTTCACTTACTTTACGATCGTTTAGTTGAAGCACAGCAAAATAGGCATTCTTACCCCATATGTTTAAAGGAAATAAACTCATTTTACTTTTTCATCGCATTTCTAATTTCGAGGAGGTATGTCAACGATGGCCGTTTTGGTCGAAAAATGTCAAATATGCACTTTAGACGCAGTTTTTATGTTAGTTCTGGGGGATTTCGTGTTTTTTCTCGAGGGAGCGTTTATTTGGTTTTGGCGCCCATCGGCAAATCTTATTTGCAGCGTTTGTCTTTGAATATTTCGACGGACGAACAAATAATAAGAAAAAAACACCGGTATGTGCTTCCATTCCGAAGATTCTAGAAACCGAGGCAAATGTAAATGCTGGCCCCTCTGTAGCCGCTGTCCTCTTCTCTCTACGCGATGACTGTCTTGGTTTGTTTGGCTCTGTTTGGGTCGTGCGGTATGCTTGGTGATGCGGTGGTAGACTGCCGACACACAGCGCGCGCGTACGTGTGCATCACAGCGACTAGCGGAATCGATTCCAACGCACGCGTGCATTCATTATGGTCGGGATTTCGCAAAGGTGAGTAGCAACTCGTGTTTGGCCGGAGGCCGCGAGCGGAGTATAGACTCGCACCTCGCGAGTTCTCTCGCAGCAGATACTGCGGCAGGTGGTCCTTATATGAATATATGAATCGAAGTATGCGCCAGAAGTCCGTAGATGCAAATTTTAGAGGACTCAGAATTAAGTGTTCAGTTATATCGTGCGTCGCACGAGCCGAGAGTGATCCGGGGGCGACAGAAGGTGAAACGGACAGGTATAATCCATCCACAATATAAGTCCATTAATTGTACGATCAATTAAACCTCATGTAGCCATTATTTTAGTTGTGCGAGTGCGCGCGCGTTTATGTGCGTGCGTGCGTGCGTGAATGCACGCGCGTGTGTGTTTGTGCAGTCTATGCGCTTACATAAAGAGTTTTTTTTGCACTCTAAACACTATTCCAATTGAATTTTAGTCACCTATCAATATATAGGCCCTACTTCATTTCTTGTGATTATTCACATTCGAATAGCTTGCAGTGAAACTCGCCGGCATTTAACCGATGTCGTATTTCCACTGGACGGTACTTCCATGGTACTCTAACGCCTCCAGGGAAGAACATGATTTGGACTTTACTTTGTTAGTTTGTGCGTCGGCTTAGCATATCGGCGCATATTATTCTCCCCTTGCCTCCTCACCAATGCATGTGATGGGAATAGCGCAGAGGTGTCTCGTTATAGGGTTAGAATTTCTGAATCTGGTGTTGACTTTATTATCTCGCCGAAGTCCTAAGCCATAGTAATCACAGATATATCTCCCCATCGTTGCCTGTGTATTGATGAACGGTACTCGCGGCACAAATTAGTCATCGTCCACGATATTCTATCTCGTTTCGAAGGAAATTAAAGCATGAATTTAGTGGAGTCGCAGTGCGAGTTTCCTTGCCGATATGTAAAAGAACGGACTCAACCCCCTGATAAAATTACACTTTTTTAATTCGGAGGATTGATCTAGCTGTGTTGATGCCCACTGCATGATAGCTGAATTTCTCACGCCTCGTATAGGGAAAACGGCCGCATTTTAAATACCACACGCGTGCTTTCATTATAACAAATATACAAAACAGAAACTAGTGCAAAAACGTAATAGGAATTAATTCAGACGCCCACCACATGCGTGTGTACGGGCGCTTTATGTACGGACGATTACTGTAGTATCTACATGCACATTCACATACACATAGACACATTTAAACACACACATATACATTTACATTTATTTGTCCATCAATATATTACTATTTCATTATTAACTATAGGTGAATGTAGTAGATAAGTGTGTAGGCCTACAGTAGTGTATTTGATACGTGGGTGTAGTTTATGCGGTCACGCAGGATTTATTCATATATCTGTTATACAAACATACAGGTAAACAACGACGGTTCGAGTACTAGATATAGCCACCTGGCATTTAGTTTGATCATAAGTGTGTATTTAATACGGAGCTATGCAATCGCAGAGTCTTAATTGGCCCCAGAGAAAAAAGAAAAGAGAAAGTCGTGGCACCAAATGCAAGAATATGGGAGATGCGCGCGAGTGAAAACGAGAGGGAAATAGATAAGCTGAAGCAGAAGGAAACATAGAGAGAGTGACACAGGGGGAGAGAGGTGGACACACGCACACGCACGCACACACACACACACGCACGCACACACACACACACACACACACACACACACACACACACACACACACACACAGCACCGCGCGCCGCGCGCGCAGCATGCACGCACGCACGCACGCACGCACGCACGCACGCACGCACGCACGCACGCACGCACGCACGCACGCACACATAAATAAATAAATAAATAAATAAATATATATATAGAGAGAGAGAGAGAGGGGGGGGGGCAGAAGAGTTGAAGGAAGAGAAAGAGTGGAAAGGAAAAGTGGGTAAAAACAGAAATAGTGTGTAAAGGGGGTAGACGGTTGCTCGCAGGGAGATACAGAGAGAGTAGAAAGACAGAGAGAGAGAGAGAGAGAGAGAGAGAGAGAGAGAGAGGGAGAGAGAGAGAGGGCGAGAGGGAGAGAGGTGTTGAGGAAGAGAGGAGGAGGGCTAGAGGGGGGATAGAGGGAGTGAAGAGCAGATTCTGGAGTAGAGAGAGGGAGAGAGAGGGGAGAGCGGGGCGGATGGAAAGAGGGCGGAAGGAAGGAAAGAAGGGAGAGAGAGAGAGAGAGAGGAAGCGAGATGAACGCAACAGAAAGATAAGCTCAATAGAACCGCGCGGGGAGTAAATAATCAGTAGCGTTACGCAATATACCAATCATACCAAATAATACCAATCATAAAAGCGCGCTATAGCTCGCACCGGCCATAAGACGCGGGCGCTCACACCATCCGGTGTATAGATGTATGTTGCAGCCCAGAATGCTCGCTGTGCTTGTAACGCGACGCCACGCGTGAGACGTGGCTAAATTACCCCGATTCCGGGCGGCATCATACTTAAACGTTAGCGTTGGAAAGAAGGTGGGGGGCGTGCATGCGAAAACAGGAAACATATTCTATATAGGCGTACAAAGATATTGTTATAGGTCTAAATGAAGATAATCTAGATGTCGCGATCAGTAATGTATTTGCGTAATAATTGCAGTTGATTGATCCAGTTTCGTTTTGAAGAGTTTACACATGTTTCATTGATGTTATTAGAATGCAAAAGTAATAAGTGTAGATTTCGTTTCGCGAGTGCTTAAGGGTAGAGATATCACATATTTGAACATCAACAGATCGCCTCCGTCTCATTGTGTTAGACGTAATGTCATTACGGAGGTTTTGCTTCATCTTTAATGAGGATTTTCTGTGAGTTTATGAGCGAACCCTCCACGTATACCACTAGAGTGCTATACGCGCTAACCACATGTCAGCTGCGTACCCAAGCCCAGCCTCGTAAAGCGGCATCAGCTCAGCTCGGCTACGAGTGATCCCCTCCTCCCAGGGCAGACTATTGATCTTCTAAAATGGGCCGATTTTCTCCTACTTAGCTTACACATGTGTTTGCCCACACGATGAGTTACTTTGCTATGACTCATGCGGCTTCCGCTGCCGTGTGGAGGTTAGGTGAACTTTTTGTTTGCATGCAGTCAGTGCTTGTCGCGTGGGCCGATTCAACCAATCGCAAAGTTCACGCTCTTTCATTTACTTACGAGCTAAGCACATCATCATAGAAAACGTATTGCCGACGAGCCTAATTTGTACGAGAATTATTCGTACAACTCGACATGACGTGTTTGTAAGCTGCTGTTTTTAAGCTGCGTTTACACTATCGATTTTTGTCAGCAAATCGTACCGATTTCAAGTGCATTCCAACTAATCGGCTGAAATTCGATTGTGTAAGTCGAGAGAGAGTCGATCGAGAGAGTTCGATCGAGAGAGTTCGATCGAGAGTCGGAGTCGGACTCAAGTCGCCGAGTTGGAGAAATAGAACGTGTTCTATTTTGCACGACTCGGACGATTTGCTGACAAAAATCTATAGTGTAAAAGAAAACGTGAAACGTGTTGTACGCTTATTATATTATTGGACTATTTACGAACATCCTCCTACACAAAGAAATATGCGCAAACGCACGCACGCACGCACGCACGCACGTACACACAGGCACACACGCACGCACGCACGCACGCACGCGTACATACGCACGCACACACACGCACCACACCCACACGCGCGGACATACGTACACACACATGCACACGCACACGCACACGCACACGCACATACAACACAAACACGCACATACAACACAAACACGCACACGCACGCGCAGACGCACGCACACACTACCACCTGGAGTACAATCTATCATTTAACATAGTATCAGGAGTGAATAATAATAGATTATTATTAGATCTATATTCATAGATAGATCTATTATTATTCTCTCCTGATAGTATCATCATAATGCAATAATATGTATTATGAGCTCTTGATATTATTACGCTTTCTGTCAGAATTATGCGCTTTCTGTGCATATTTCCGCGTATATATACGTATCCACCGATTGCGAATCGCCCGGGGATCGAGCAGTTATTTATATAAGCACAGTAGTATAAAGTCTTGCATAAATCTTTTCCTGGTAAATAGTTCCTGGTACCGCATAAATCATTTGTATATGCTAATAACATAGCTACATAGTTAGGGTGTACAATACTATAGGTTCATATATGGGATACATATTATGGTTTTCGGAAATATTGTCTGGGAATAGATGCGTTGTATAGGCCGCAAAGCACGGTAGATATATCTATGATGTCGCCTATGCTCTAGTACACCCAAACAGGATGGTGTCTAGGCATCTCAAAGCTGGGTTCCGGAAACGCCAGCCAATAGAAATGCTGCGAGGACGCAGAATGGGAATTTCCAACCTGCCCGTGCGTGGCACGGATATGCGGGCGGATGGCGTGGTTAAACAATAATTTTTTCTTCATATTATATGATATGCAAGCTGATTGATAGAACTATGCTCATTACCGTAGCAGTCAGCTGAGCGCAGTTCACATGATAGGTGTTTCTTGTTAGGTGTGAAAATCAACAGCTAATGGGCTTCGAGGGACATTTAACGAGTTCGAACGAGATACACACACGCACGCACGCACGCACGCACGCACGCACGCACGCACGCACGCACACACACATACACACACGCACACACACACACGCGCGCGCACACACACACACACACACACACACACACACACACACACGCGCGCCCGCGCTGCACGCACACACACACACACACACACACACACACACACACACACACACACACATATATATATATATATGTATATATATATATCGTTGGTGCATGTTGCAAGTAAACATCCAAAAATCCATCTATAATGCTGCCATGTTTGGGTGTCGCGTGCGCTCACCGGTATTGTCACCATTTCAGACAAGTGCGCCCGTTTGACGCGGTCGTAACCTCGTCCATGATGATGCAAAATGTCGCCGCCGAGCTTGACTGGCATAGTCAACACCTGTACGAACACGCAGCCGACCCGATCGGTGCCAGCTACTTCTCTGCCTATGTGTCACCCGAGGCTTACGTGCATCCACTGGGACATATTCAGCACACGAGCATGCAGCAGACAGCAACGCCGTCACCAGTGCCGCTATGCGGTCAGGCGACATGCGATCGCGGTAGCGGTGCAACCGATCCGCCGACGGAGTCACGCAGCGTCTACGACGACACTCTACTCTCCGGCTACTATCGGGAGTCATCCGAGTTTTCCTCGGAGGCACCGTATTCCGCGCACGCTCCAAATGTCGATAAGGCCCCGTACTGCAACTACGGCGTAGACACCAGCGACGGCGGCGGCAACCTGTCACCGCATTCGCAGCGCACCTTAGCGTCACCGCTGTCGTACAACGCGTCGGCGGGTGAATCGGCGTGGAATTACGGCGCGAGGTCACATCCGATCGCTGTCCCGTCACCGGCCGCCATCTCTCCCGGCTCGTACGGCAGCGCTAACAGTAACGGCAGCTGGTCAAGTGTCGACGAGGAACTGTCGGCTGCCGAGCCGAGGTCGATAGCCGCCGAGCAGATCGATCCGCAAGAGGTGAAGACGTTCATCAGCACGATGGCGAAGCAAACCCTGGCGGAGCAGATTCGCAACAGGTGCGGCAACATCGTCGTCGAGTATCGCAAGTCGAGCGGCGAGCACGTAAGTGAACGAACGAATTAGTGTAAGACTTGTGCACGCGCGCATTCGCACGCACACACGCACGCACATACACGGTGTGCGCGATTACGTGGGCGCGTGTTCTTGCGCGCGCGTTTGCGTATGGGTATGTGTGAGCGTGTGTGCAGGAGCAATTTTGTGGAGATATAACGCCATTTTAGTATGACTAACATGGAACATATATGCGGTTCAGCTTAATATAAGGAGTATCATTGACCCAATTAATTGGTCATAAACGTCACATTATAGCTTACACTAATGTCTGCGTACACAGTTGACACCCGCTGATGAGCTACGCCGTCAACGCAGACGGGAGAAAAACAAAATGGCTGCGGAAAAGTGTCGAAAAAGAAAACGAGATGAGCAGTCCGCGCTTGAAGAGGTAGATATATATTTAAGCAAAAAAAATCGCCGATTCGTACCGTCGCTACAGATGCGCACTTGCAACGATGTTTCACTGCAATTTCTAATTGATATTTGCTACAAAAGTATATACACTTCAGTGTTCGTGCTCTACTTCTATTCGCTGCTCTACTTCTATTCGCTGCGATGCGCGTTCGAAGAACGCGGCGAGTATAAGCATTTCTGAATATCTGCTGTTTGCACGCAGAGAGAGAAACTGCTCGGCGAGGAGAACGACAAACTACAGGAGGAGGTGCGCAAACTTGAGAGGATGAAAAACGAGCTGAGCCTCATGCTACACAGCCATCTCCGGGAATGTCGTCTGCCGCGATCATGCAGCAATATCGCTACCGGTTGACAGGGCCACCTGCATCGCTCCAACAAGCGTATCGAATTTTATTTTCACACACTCGATGTGATGCACTCGCAGTGTGTTTGTGATACGCGACCAACTGCCCAAAGCTCGGGAGTCGTTGCCTGGTCACTATGATAATTAATACATGAAATGTAATTAATTAGGTCGTTATTGATCGTGGTCGAACGTTTACAGCGTTGCTCTCGGGAACCCACGCGACTACAAGATGACGAAAGTGAAAATCGGAGAATGGGAATGTCAAGTGATTGTGGCTGCTTAATTGGCGGTGCGTTAATGCCAGTGCGCGCACATGTATACGTACATGCTTGAGGGCGCACGGAAACTTGAAAGGGTGCGCTGCACTGAGATATAGGATGGCTGGCTAGTACGGCCGGTACGGGTGCCTGGTACGGGGGCATTTCAACAGACATGTATCGTACGATTTCTGATTTTAATGAGACCGGTGGTCGACAGGGTCATTGTTGGTGCCATTTGTTTGTATTAACATAGAGGTAATAGGTAGTGGTGCTAGCTAGTGAATTCTTCATAGTGCCTCCGTAGTGTGTGAGTGCCTAGTATGTGCAAAATTATTGAGTTTAACTGTGCAGGGCGCTTGCAATTATCTGTTATTGCGGTTATTTTTATTTACAATTTCACTGCAAATAACACAGAGGTCAATGATATATTCTTGATTCACAAATGGTTGTTATTTTATATTCAGTATAAGGTCGTTGGGGCGCTGGCACTCGGCAAAATCGCTGGAAGATTTGCATCGAGTCCCGTCATTTGTACTTTTGTAAGTCAGATTTCGTGCAACATTGTAGGCTACAGCGTTGCTTATGCTGGACTAAATTTCATCAACATCGTAATTTTCGATAGGTAGACTTCGCTTATATATTTATCCCGGGCCCAATTAACATGATCTCATTCGAAGTAACCTGTTTTGCTGTTGTAATTTTTTTCCTATTTATATGTATATATATATATATATATATATGTGTGTGTGTGTGCGGGTGGCTATGTGTGTGTTTATGCGTGCGTGCGTGCGTGCGTGAGTGCGTGCGTGCGTGCGTGCGTGCGTGTGTGTGTGTGTGTGTGTGTGCGTATGCATGTGTGCGCGTGTGTGCGTGCGTGCGTGTGTGTACTCACGTTATTTTAGGAGGAACATAGTTTGTGCGTACTGAATTTTTTCACTAGGAATGTCGTTACGGGCCTAGTTAATCGAGCGCACCGTTCTATCTTTGCGAAAGCACCCAACGCACACGTACAGTTGCCTAGAATATTGAGGTTTCTTTCGTTTTGTATGTGCGACGATCCAAATGCGAACGAGAATTTTTTTTAGATGGTTTGTCTTCTCGTCGCAGCATGTGAGTTGCTCTATATTTTTATGCGTTTGATCGAGTCGTTACTACATTCGAATGCTTGGGGGGTATATCCATTTTCCAAGGTTTGCTGTCATGAGTTTTGATTAGATCAGCTATGTGTGCAATAACTCTTCCGATACCCACATCCTACCTCCGCATCCAGACACACATGCATGCATGCACGCACGCACGCACGCACGCACGCACGCACGCACGCACGCACGAACGAACGCCGGAACGCGTGCAGGAACATACATGCCACGTGTAGGCCTAGTTGTTACGTATTACGTCTAAGTTAAGCATTGCATTTTGTATTGGGGAAACTCACCTGTCCAACTGAAGGTGACTACACTTCGCTGTGTATTCGTGATAATTTCCGCTGATATGTATTAATATATCATATAATATGTATGATATATAATTAATATATATAATATAATAGGTATATAATTTCTTTATTACTCCTTATATGGGGCATAGACCATGTTTGGTGCTATGAGCAATTGTGTATTTCCTATGTAGGTTAATTAGCACCGAACGTCTATAGGCCTACACCATCCTGATTGCGTTTGTCTAAACCAGCTAAATAATGTTTTTATAAGTCAGCTATAGTAACATAAAAGAAGCCATAAGGACTTCTTTCGTCGTCACGCCTACCTCTTATATCAGAGAGATCAGACTATTTAGTAAGGAGCTGGGTTCTCATATATTTAGCCATGTTCACATTTATGCATTTATATTCCGATTGTAATATAGATATTTCTGTTGTAATTTCTTTCATGACATCCAGTTACAAGGCAAATTCATTACAATAAGCCAGTCTGCTTTCTGTATCCGCGAATTTTTCGTCTGTATCGTATTCCTTATAAGTAAAACTCTCTAAATGTCATTCTTCGTAGGCCTACCAGTTCTGGATTAAGTCAATTTCATAATTGCACTACGTTATATCTAAAATAAAATATATCTGATTTCCCTAAATTATGTTCATAGGCTCTTTAAGTAATTTGTCAATAACAATTTATATTTTCGTATGCCACGACGAATGAAATATTTAGCGTGTTGCGATGTGTGTGTGTGTGTGTGTGTGTGTGTGTGTGTGTGTGCGTGCGTGCGTGCGTGCGTGCGTGCATGCGTGCGTGCGTGTACGTACGTGTCTGTTCGCGTGCGCGCGTGCGCGCGTGCGTGCGTGCGTGCGTGTACGTACGTATCTGTTCGCGTGCGTGCGTGTACGCACGTTTCTGTTCGCGCGCGCGCGTATGTGCGTGCGTGCGTGCGTGCGTGTACGTACGTATCTGTTCGCGTGCGCGCGTGTGCATGCCGGCGATGGATTGCTACGTGGCAGCCGGGGCGGGTATTCCGCGGGTGAGATCATCGCGGCAGCGATGCTGGGGAGCATTAGTCATGCTTCTATTTATGTGACTGAGCCATGCACGCACACCGCGGTCCTAGCAAACATCGCTGGCTGTGTGTACACGGTCGGGACCACGGCGAGTAGCAAATCTAACTATGCGCTATCGTTGGTCGGCTGGGCCGGGCGAGGGTGACGGTGAGAGGAACGGAGGGTCGATTGATTGTTTTTTTGTTTAAATTTTACCCAACTAGTTAAAACGTTTCTTAGAAAACCGAGGGATATTTTCATATCTGGCGCATGTTTTCGGGAATCGATGGGCTGCGTCGCAACAAGCACATATAAAAAGTGATAGTAAAGTGTCGTTGATGAATATGCCCGCGGTAAAACGGTGGCGCACAGTATAAACATTTCTGTTTATCACACCGGAACTTCTCGTAGCTCACGATGCAACCGCGCGTTCATGGCCACGTATACAGCCATGGAGCTCTAGGCGTTCATACAGACCGTTCTGTATGCCTACAACACAGAGACGGGGGTGTCAGGGTTTGATAGTAGGCTACATATGCGAAGCCAAGGAGTCCGACAGCAATTAAATCAGTAAGCATTTGACTCCAGGCTCGCGTGTATTTCGAACGCTGTAGGTATATATATATATATATATATATATATATATATATATATATATATATACATATTATATATACGTATATATATATATATATATA